>NW_026294562.1:111288562-111541062 GCF_007827085.1 Peromyscus californicus insignis | reverse complement strand
TTCCTGCTCTGGGGTATCCGAAAGTCTGGAGACCATCAAGATAGTAATAAAAATATACAAAGTATCTTTCATTCCAATTTCTAAAGGAAAAAAAATACTTACCAGCACATTCATTGATTGAAAAAATATTTCATAAGAATCTTCTGAACCCTAGTGGAGAAAGGCAGTTTTAGATCCTCCTCGTTTCCCAAGGCACCCAGTTGCTATGTTTGTATTCACTTACTGGGAAGAGCTTCAGGAGAAGTAACCTGCTATGACCTCTGGAGAGGGAGGCGTTATGAACAGAAATGACAGCGTCTGCTTCTAAAGCCATTAATAAAAGTTGTTGACTGATAGGACCTGGGCATCCATGTTGTTTTTCTACTGCCCTGGAAGTCACACTTATGGTACGAGTACTTACAGTTTGTAATTACCTAGTCTACTATGACAGACAGAGCTGGGAATCAAATTAAGTGGCTCCCTTCTCTTTCATTGCTAAACAATCTCCAGCTTAAGCTAAGATTGCCTTTTTTTTCCCTTTCTGAAAAAGCCACAAACAATGACAGCCCCAAAATAGCTATTTAGTCAGAAGTGACGACACTTTCCCAACGCTCATCATTAAGAGGGAAATAGAAAACGTAGCTCTTTAATTCTTCTCCCTGAATTCCCTTCTACCCTCTGAAGCATCCTCACCTCACTGCCCAGGAGAGATGCCCAGTGACTCTGCCTAGCCTCAGCTCTGCTGCAGGCTCTAAAAGGGAGGCGGCTTATGCAAAACATGTTAAAGAAAAATCCTAAAAGTCACTGCAGCTTTTTCCTGCGAGTGATGCAGTTCTTCTCTGTTGCTGTGAGAACCGTTGTGGCGAAGACATCACCAATCTTTTTCCTCCCACTATTTTTACTGCAGTGAGAACTGTTCGTGTCTGCTTGCATTTCACCAGATAGCTTTAGAATCCTAGCTGAGCATTAGGGTTTCCTGAAGCTGGAAAAAGAGTTTAGAAACCTGTGTTGGACTTTGTCCTCTTGGCTGGATAAAAATCCAATTAATTTTCAATATCTGTTGTCTGTCAAGGATAGTAACAGACAGTGGGACCTGAAATGGTTTTTAATTAATTATTCCCCTCTCATGGATTCATGGAAATAGAAGCTTTTCTTTACCTCCCTCTCTCTCTTTGCCTCCCAGAACCAGCTGGACATTTCACATCAGCTCCTGCTTCTGCTCTGAGGTTGAGTTATCTCCTGTTTATTCCTATCCCATCCTGTATTGTTGTCATTCACCAACAAAGCATAGCATTGGGGAGTTGGATGCATGGTTTTATTAGAGAGCCTAGCAACTTTAAATATCCTTGGAAGATAGACCTGATGATATTCCAGGGCAGGGCAGTAAGAGGTGGTACTTCATAGCGCTGGAACAGCAGAGAACCCCTGGAGGACCTGGCTTAGTTTTTAGGGAACTCTAGGAGACAGTGAACCCTTTGGTCCTTCTCTGTTCCACACAGGGGAATGGAAGAGTGAGGCATGTGTGCAGTGGTTTGTAGTATTTGCCGAACAGGGTACTGCATCAGGAAAGCTTGGATGTAGTGCAGAGCTGTTAGGCTACAAAGAGGAAAAGGGTTCCCTCTTCATCTACAGTCTGCCCGATGTAATCCGTGGTAAAGTATCTAATAGGACAACACTTGGGCTCTTCAGAAATATAAGTAACTCATTGGTTAAATTTCAATTCTTCACCTTTCCCCCCCTCCTTCCTGGGTGAGCTCATTCCCCCCTCCTTTTTTTTTTTTTTTTTTAAACCCAGTGATTTAAAATGCTAGAAGGAAAAGCAACTGAGGTCCTAACTTTCGGATGCTGAATCCTCAGCTAATTGAAATTACTGGGCACAATGCTATATATAGCCAATGAAGAGATTCTGAGCTCTCACTCAGTGCCTTCAAGACATGTCGTTTTGTAGTCAGAGGAAACAGGGATCAATGCATTTTCAAACTGACAGAGGGAACGGATGCTCCTTAGCAGCACATGCCCAGGATCGTGTGTGTGGGGCTTGCGCTGTGCTGAGAAGCTGATCACCGGCCCATATGCCCCTTATTTACTGCAATGTTCTTTGCATGTTATTGTGCACTCCGGACTAACGTGAAGGTAAGAGGAGGCGAGACGGCAACTGGGCACGATGTACATGTTAAACCAGCTGCAAAAAATGTCTACCTTGTGTGGCACCAGGACTTTTCGGATGGCCGGCTGAGCAGGCAGATTATTACAGGTGGTTGCGAGGGCTTTGTTTTATTGTTGCCTTGCAGCCTCCCTGGGGGAGCGTGTTGGAACGCTGCTGTGAAGTGACCTTCAGGTTTAACTGTTTGTAATTCAGGTTCAGGCTCACTTGGAGGGTGGAGAGGGGGGAGGAAAAATGAGAATTATTTCGGTAGGCCAGCACCAAGAAATCAGCGGAGGTAACAAGCTATGGAGCACGCTGTAAATTAGGATTTAGTCTTTCCATTTCAAAGTGCTGTAAGCTGCCCGAGTTCCTGCAGCTTCATTGTTCTAGGAGCTCCGGGGTTTGAATGTAGCGGCTGGAATGGCATTAGGATGTGATCTGTGAGGTACCAGAACATCCTGTGTGTTGAAACAAGGATTATGAGCATCGGGAATTTGGTGATATTAATCACGCAGATTCTCAGCTCAGGGTGGGCTGCTGTTAGGCTGCTTGGGTGCCGCTGCCCCGTACTGTCACCTCGCTGACATTCACTTGCTGTAGGTAATAAGGCTCCAAAGTTGAGCTCAAGTTTGGTAGATTTACCCCTTGTCACGGGCGAGGACGTTATTATTGGAAAGATTTATCTGACACTATTCATTCAGCAAGGAGCATGAGAGAGCAGCTGTGGAATTCCACTTGCATAATTTAAGTGAATGTACATCCTAGGTTAATTTTTTTTTTCTTGAGTTTCTATTTCTTATTGAAGCAGGTTCAAAAAGAAATGATTGCCTTTGAGGAAGAAAAAAAATTCAGAGGCAGTTTAAAGCCTGAAATAGGACTTTTTGGGGAAAAAAAAGTCAATGTGAGGTGTTTCCATTTTTATTTTAGTAGAGGAGTGTTTTAATGTGTCTAGGTACTAAAGTTTCATTTTGTGTGTTTACAAGTTTTATTGGAGAGCTCCCTGCTGCTCACTTTTTCAAACCTCCTTGCTTTGCATTTGAACTTCAAACAGGTAGTAGGTAAATTTCCATGGTTGGCTGGGTCTCTCACCACTGCAGCCTGGAAGCTTTCTGTGCATGAGTTCTATAAAATTTACTTCTTACCACTTTAAGAATTCACTTCCGCAGTGAATATGGTGGGATTAATAAACATCATGATAGGATTTAAGAGCTGGGGCATATACCCAAACACCAACGTGGGTTGTCCTAGGGCCTCTTCTATTTCAAATTATGGTCAGTTCCCTTGTGTTGTGAAGTGGGTAAGTCCTTGTCTTCACTCCTCTTCTTTTTCAAAAGCATCAAGTGCTTCCTTCAGAAGAAACGTAACTCGCATTAAGGGACACTTACTTTGATACCTCATTGTTGCAATTGAGAAGTGCAGGAAAGCACGCTGCAGATTTCCTCGTTGGGAAAGCCCCTTCCTCTTGTAACTTCTCACAGCTGTCTTGATAGTTTTAGTTTTAAACTGAAATTTGTCTCACTTCAACTTTTAAGCAAAGAGAAGACTTGTTCTGAACCTGGATGACCTTTGCATAATAAATCCTTGATCCCTTCAGAAACCTGTGTTGAGTTCTGACACTTTCTCACAAAATCAACAGAAAGAGAGACCCTATGTTTTCCTATCCAAAACATACCTAAACTTATACGTTTATGAGTAAATTAACTTCAACTTTAAGTGTGCATACACATTATTTTTTTTATAATTGGCTTTTGTACTTTACTGTCTAATTTATATTTTATTTTGTATGCTTCTCTTCAGAAATAGCAAGGTTTGTAAAAGAGTTTAAAAATGGTCTTCACCTGGTTTTCCACCAGATTAGGTACAATAAACTCTTACATAATGTTTTATTTTTATGTTTTAATATAATTGATTTTATGTCCATTATACTTAGCACTACTTACCTGAAGAGCTCTGAAAAAGCCTTGGTTATGGTGTGTAGTTTCTCATGTCTGACATAATTCAAAGTGATGTTTGTTACACTGACCCAAAACTTTAAGGTAGTTACAATTTAAAGACTAGAAATGTCTCTTGTGAAATTTATTTTTCTATTCTAAATACAATATTATTGTCTTCTTTTACTTTCAAATGATTATTTGACAAATTTGGTATTTAGATATTATTATAGCCAGAAGGATTTTTTGGAATGGTATCTTTTAATATATTTTGAATGTTTTCACATAACAATCAAATTACATTAAAGATGAACTACTAGTATGCGTTTTACACACACACACACACACACACACACACACACACACACACACACACACACACAAAATCTTCCATACATCAGTGTGTATCTTGAGGGTCACCATTATTCAATTATCCTTTAAATGACAGGTATGTTTTGTGCACTGTGCTTAAGTCTTAGATGTTAAGCTTAATTGAAAATAATTCTTGTTAGCTGGGCGGTGGTGGTGCACGCCTTTAATCCCAGCGCTCGGGAGGCAGAAGCAGGAGGATCTCTGTGAGTCCGAGGCCAGCCTGGGCTACAAAGTGAGTTCTAGGAAAGGCGCAAAGCTACACAGAGAAATCCTGTCTCGAAAAAACAAATAATAATAATAATAATAATTCTTGTTGTTATAAGACTTCTAGCGTAGGACAAGACACAGACAAATGTACCAACGAGTGGTTCGAAATACGATGGGACTTGTAAAGGGCTTTAATGAAGGACATTACTGCAATTTTGCTGTAGTTGGAAAAAGGAATAAAGGAACCACAAGCCAGTTGTACCTAGAATGGCCAAGAGAGATTCCATTGTGAAGTCATTTCTGACTTAAATCCTGACAGCTAATAGAATTTTGCCAGCCATTCTGCTGAGAGCAAGGCATGATGGGTAGAAGGAACATGCAGCTAACATATATAGAAACCCGTGAGGAGCTGTAAATAGGAGTGGATGGATTATGGGGTGTTTCAAGGCTGAGCAGTGGCTAATTGAAGTGATGAGCAACCATATCAATATAACTCTGAAAATTATGTTACATTGCAATCTCTTTCTAGAATGTGGTCTTTACACAGAAGGAAAAGAAGAAAAAAAAATACAGACTTCCAATCAAGAGTATTATTTATGTTATGTTTTCTTGATAGCTGTAAGTTGCTGGAGTGATAAAGATGCATATCATGCTAACTTGGGTTTCCTTTTAACTTGTTTTTTTTTCTTTTACGGAAAATGATTAGAACAATTTAATTTGATTGTAGTCACACAAAAGGAAGTAATGCGATCATTATGTGAATGTGCAGTGCCTCTTTGATCTGAAATTGTCTGTGTTGTATGAAAAGTGCCTCTTTGATGAGACAACATGGGTAGTTTGTTGTATCAGATGCCCATATCATTTTGTCTATTGAAATGGCTCTATTTTTGAAAAGAAAGATGCTAATGATCATTTTCTAAGTTTTCCTGCTGGTGTAACTACTGCAAATGTGATTTTGTACACTCCCACAGGCTCACACACTCTAAGACAGGAATATCAAGTTAGACCAGCATCATCACACTTAGGGAAATTAAGGTAGAAAGGGGGAATATCCATTTGTTCTATTCTCATGTGACAGGAGCAGGCCTAATGTGAGACTCTAGAGCTTTGACTTCTGCTGTTTACCATAAATCCTGATGCCTATCTACAGCTTAGATTCAAAAAACCTGCTCCTTCATTTTGTAAATTCCTTGAGTGTAACACAAGAACATTTTAGAAAAATGGTGCTAGCCAATTCATTTTAGGATATGATTTTTGAAGAGTCCAAGCAAAACTACATTTGAGTCTGTCTTCCCCACTTATGGAATAGTTTGAGGATATATTTTAAACTACCCAAAGTTTAGGTTTTCATTCATAAGTAGGGACACTAATAACTATTATAAGAATGATGTGAACCAGGTGGTGGTGGCACACACCTTTAATCCCAGCACTCAGAGGCAGAGCCAGGTGGATCTCTGTGAGTTCAATGCAAGCCTGGTCTACAGAGCGAGATTCAGGACAGGCACCAAAACTACACAGAGAAACCCTGTCTCCCCCCCCTCAAAAAAAGAATGATGTGGACTAAAGAGATGTCCTAATGGGTAAAAGTGCTTCAAGAGTGAGGGCTTGAATTCTTCTCTCTTACAGGGAGATGGGAGTTGGAAGCAAGGGAATCCCTGAAAGCTGGCAGGCTAGCTAGCCCGATGTGTACCATGGAAGAATCACAGAGGCCCGTTTGTTTAAACCAGGTGGAAGGCAAAGAGCAACACCAGAGGTTGTCCATGGAGCTTCATACATACTCTGTAATATGCACACATCCACATTTATGCACACACACACACACACACACACACACACACACACACACACACACGATACCTGGCAACACCAGAGACTGTCCATGGACCTTCATACATACTCTGTAATATGCACACATCCACATTCATGCACACCAATGTGCACACACACACACATATACACATACACAGGATACACGACATATAAATGATATAAAAAGATCTTTGAATATAGTAAGAACTCAGTAAACTAAGTCATGATTGAAAAAGTATAGTCCACCAGATAACAGGAACACTTTTGTTAGAAAATTCTGAGAATCAAGCCATTTTTAAAACCTATGGTTAATGAGAAACATAATTTAATATTCCTTCTCTAGCCATTATTGTTATCACAGTCAAACAACATATGCACTTACTAAAATATAATCTAGATTGTAGAAGCTGAAACTATAGGACTGGATTGTTATTAAATTTTTTATTGTAAGCACAAATAGAAACAAATAAAAAGTATTCAGCAAACACATGCCCAATGAATGTATTGATAGAGTCTTAGACTTATTTATTCACTCCACTTCTTTTTGACTTATTATCTTAATCCTATAATTTTTTTTTAGGAAACACTTTGACATCATAAAATGCTGGGTTCAAATACTGCATTGCACAGTCACAAATTGTCTGCACCCAACCATTTACTCTCCAGGATTCATGCAGTTAGTTCTTGACACTAGGTTGAAGAAATCAATAATTCACACTAAAACAACTTATTGGATGTCTGCATCAACACTCTAGGATTCAGACATTCATCATGCTCAATCCTACCAACTTTGTCTTTTGTGATACTCCACATCATTTTTGTCTCTGAACCTTTTCTAGAATAGTTTACTGCAATGGGGTTCCTTCTCAGATGACTACATATGTCTCAGTTCTGTCCTTGCTCTTAGAAGTTATAGAGGGAATCTACATTCCAAGGAGTTGATTCTAAGCCATACCACTGCCCCAATTTCTCCTTTAAATATTAAATACAATTTATCCTTCATTCATGTGGTAATATATTTTTAAAGACTTATTCTATTTTTAATTTTGTATATAGGTGTGTGTGTGTGTGCACATATATAAGTGAAGGTTCTCATGGAGTCCAGAAGAGAATGTCAGATCCTCTGGAACTAAAATTACAGGCACTTATGAGCTGCCTAACATATATGCTGGGCATCAAACTCTGGCCCTGTGCAGGAATAGAACAAACTGCTTACTGTGAAAGCATCATTCCAGCCCCATGGCAACACTTCTTAGATTGCTTCAGTTCAGTTATAATATGATTTTCTACTTCTGGTTCATTTTGCTGATGTTTAGGGATGTTTCCAACCATCAGATAGATTTTGAGCATTTTGAAGACAGGGATTGTATGTTATTGTCTTTATTTTTTAATACCTTGTTCAGGAATTCAACTATGAAGTGTGACTCAAAAGCAAAAGTTTTTGAAACTCTGCCTCTTTATGTTGTTGACACCTACTCTTTGCTACATCCTCTGCTGCATTGCACATATTGATGCTTTGAATAAACACATTACTTTTTGTAGGCAGGGTTTGTAGGATCATGAATCAGAATGTGTGGACAGTTTGTGTAACACCTACGGCTCATAGGTGTCGTGAGACTATGGCTTATGACAAAATCAGAGGTGGTTCCTGTCGGGGTTCCAGCTGAATAATTGTTGCCTTCTTGATTCTGACACGCACTAGAGCCACACTAGACTCCTATGTTATAGCTGTCTAATTGTGAACCTCCTTAGTGTGCTGAGTCTACAAAATAGAAACTGACTTGATGTGTTGATTTACAACTTCTAATGAAATTCTGTAACTCAAGAATTTTAAAGTAACATAGCTAACAAAAAATAAGTGACATTATAACAGAAGTAGCTACTATTTGTCAGGCTTCTGGACTACACTCAAACTGCCCACATGCTCTCTATAATGTTAATATTATTGTTTTATAGATAAAGCTTATCTATGTTTTTATTATTTAACTAAAATTTATTCAGGGAAAAAATTGACTTGCCCAATGTTACAGCCCTTAATTGCCAGTGAAGCCAGCTTTAATCCAGGTCTATTACACTATAAACTCTGCTAGCAACCTCAATATACTGACTCATAATGCATAGATGCATGAATGATAACAATTACTGTATCTCAGACACCTCACCTATTGTGCTAAAGAAGGTCAGAAGCAAAGCAAGCAGTGAAAATAGATGTGTTCTCCATGTGATTTTTTTCCTTCATAATTCTTTCTAACAAATGATGGCTAGGGTCAAGAGTAAGTTATTCTTTTACATCCCCAATTCATTTATTTAACAAACATTGTTTACTAAACATTTGTTATGGTTCATACACAAAGCAAGGTATTAGAAATGAAGGGGAGAGAATAAAGCAGACATTAATCCATTCCCTTGGAATCTATATGGCAGTAAAGTAAGTAGAAAATAAAACAGTTTAGTAAAATTCATACAGTATAATCATAAGTACTAAGAAGGGAGAAATGGGGAAGAAAATTGGAGGCATATATTCAGTGAGGCTTTTGGCTATCTATCTATTTACCATCTATCTGTCATGTATATGTGTGTGTGTGTGTGTGTGTGTGTGTGTGTGTGTGTGTGTGTGTGTGTGTGTGTGTGTAATATCCCTTCATGATGGCTAGGAAGAGAAATATCAAGGGTATGTGCAAGTAAGCAAATCTCACAGGACTTCATAGATCAGGTTTCTGTTAGTCCAATGGGGGAACCAGTGGCTTTCAATGGAAGAATTAAGAATTAACTCATTTGACAACGTTTAACCTTGATCACTCAGGCTACTGGGTGGAACACAAACTTTCAGGCAGGAAGTCTCAGAGTTAAGTGACAACTTAGACGTCCCTATCATTATCGAGGGGAGAGGTGTATATCCAGGAGATTGGGAATATGTTGCTCAGATCTGCATAGGATTGTGTTTGAGGATTTTATCATTTTTGATTTTGCAGCCCTGACAATTGTGCTCTCTTTAGACATGGAGACCTAGTTCTCAGTTATCATGAGTGTTATTTAGAAATCCTAGTTACTTTGAAGTTTCTGCCTTTAAATCTTCCAAACTTTTAGCAAGGTAGAGTAGCTAATTCTGGAGTCATCCATATAGCCAATGCTTAATTTCCATTTAGCTTCACATCTTTCAAGCATCTGGGGATGTTTTCCTAGTTCCTGCCTAAGTCTACTGTGAGCAAGAACCATGTCTTCTTCTGTCTATATCCTACTGACTTCACCTAACAATCAATGTATGAATATTTGCTAGATGAGTAATGATGAATGAATGCTATCCATTCACATCACAGGACATATTCTATAGAGTGCCTCTTTAGTGTGGTATCAAATAGGAAAAGATGTACAACAAGGAGAATAGATTCTTTAGTCAATGAATTCTTTTTCTTTGCTAGAAAATCAATGTCTCTGTAATGAGAATATCCATTCAGCATCAGAATATGTAAGGAAAATCCTTGGAATCTAGAACTATCACTAGGCAACTTCTAGATAAAGCTTACAGCCAGGTATGGTGTCACATGCCTGTAATCTCAGTAACAGGGAGGCTGAGTTGTGAGGCATGATGATTGTAAGTTTAAGGTCAATCTGTGTTACAAAGAAAGACCTTATCTCAGAAACAATAATGCAGAAATATGGGAAATGTTCCCCATGTGTACAGAATCAAAGGAACAGGTCAACATGTGTTTAAACAGTTGATTATCAGTTGCCTAAGAAATGCATAGGCCCATAAATTTCCCAAATTTTGCACAGTAACACATGGTAAGAAAAAAATTCAATTGTAATTCTTGTTTGTGAGATGAGCTTTCACACTCTTGCAGAAGCTGGCTTGCTTGGAACTCAATGTGTGGCCTGAGCTGGCCTCAAATTGATGGTAGTCTCCTTGCCTCAGTGTCTCAGATATTGAGATTTATAGAAGAAGCTACAACATCCACCTTAAAATTGCAACTTAACCTAAGTTTTTGAAAGCAGTACTTGCCTTTACTAAAAGTTATGCATACTGATGCTGTCTGTTCTATTTTTAATTTAAAAGGTTTCCTTCTTTATAATGTTGCTCAAGGTTAACTAGAAGTATTATAACCAGACATATAGTTGCAGAAATGCAATTCATACTGACCCTTTTGAAAGAAACTCCTTCATTTACCTTTCTTAATGAGTTTGGGCAGAGCAGAATGGATCATAGCTCACAACTTAAAAGATATGTTCCTTGTCTTAAGAAGCATACAACCTCAGTTAAGAGTATGCAAATGAAAAGATGATAAATTACACGAATCGGCTAACACTAAGCAAGATATATGTGAACATGGAGTGAACACAGGGTAGGTGACCAGGTAGCCTGATCCATTTGTTGATAGACATATTTTTTTTTCTGTTTATCTAGGTATTCATGATTCAGTCCTGACTTCTAAGACTCTAGGCCTTGAAGGTTAGCTGATCAGTCTGTGTGTTCAGTACACTCAAAAGCACTACCTAATATTTGATGAGTATTCATAATGTAGCAGATACTGTGTACATCAATAGTTTAATCTTTGCAGTAATCCTAGGGAAAGGTTTTGTTAGTAAGCCCATTTTTATCTGTGAAAGGACTCAGCCATACTGAGATTACAGCATCCAGGGCCTCACAGGTTGAAGCTGGTGGTACTGAAACAATTCCTCTGCTCAGGAACCATGGGACAGGACAGTGCCTGGAAGGCCACATTTCCTAATCTTGACTAGTTCTTTGGATCCAGTGTCCACTCTGTCCTTCTCCAAATGGGCTGTATATTATCTCTTTAGTTATGATGATGCTGGTCTCTTCTCTGGCTTACTATTTTCATCTACACAGATTTCTGTTTCCCCTGATTATTATTTTTTCAATATTTTTCCCATTAGCCGAAGTCTGAGAAAATTCCCCTGGGTCAGATAACCTATACCCTCCCTGGATCTAGGGGCAGGGAGGGGTGTTGATACTTGAAAGACTTCATAACCAATTGATGTGTCATTGCCCCTTGAAACAGGCCTATTTGCCAAAGCCTAGACTTGTTATTAATGTAATAAACAAGGTAAGAAGACTTGCTAGGATAAATGAGCATTGCACAGTGGCTTGGGAAACCCACCTCTTAAGAATGGAAAAGTGAAAGATGAACAATGAAACAAAGACACTTGAACTTTAGAACATCTCATCCCCAAAGTGTCCCAGAGTTAAATCTTTCTTCTTGTTTTGATGTTGACACTTAAAAACAAGAGCAGAATTTTAAGTAAATGGAGGAAACATCTTTGTTTAGAATGGAAGTAAGGCAAATATGATTACAAGTGTACCAAGATTTCGTTCTTTTAAACATAGCATATGAGCGTTTTTTTAAAAAGTTACCTGATGTATTTGTATGAGTGTACCTAGAGAGAAAGAAAGAAAAGAAAACTTAGGCAGTGGGGAATGCAGTACACTTGGGAAGGAGGAAGATGGCCTTTTGCAACCCATCTCTGAAACTTGTGGTAGCAAAAAAAAAAAGATGTTCATGCACTTGTGTTGTGTGCTTTGCTGATGGATCTCTAGATACAGTTCTTCTTCAGACTCATTAAAAAAGTAAACTGAGGGATCAGTTTTAAATGGGTCAGTATACTTGGTATGTCTCAGCTATTTTTAGACCGCAAAAGAATATTTGCTCATTAGAGGCATTATATAAAGTATAGAAAATGACAAAAAACAATCTACTTCTTATAACCTTGCTACTCAGAGCAAGGTTCTTTTCATTGCTTTTTGATGTGTGTGAGCATATAAGTTTGCACGTATTCGGAATAAATATATTAGAAAATTTTGTTTCTGTTATAACATATAAAGAGCATTCTTGTGTCATTAATAATTGTTCTTAAGCATAGTCTGAATAGGCTGTGTAATAGGGATGCCTTTTTCCTTTCCTTTTGAGAATTAAATAAACACAGGTAGGCAGGGACTGAAAGCATTGTTTTTCTCAGACCATTACCTTTCACAGAGGATAGAAGGCTTTCAAGTATAACCTTGGAATAGCTTTGAAATGAGATGCACTTTGGAAAAAAGACTATATGGTGAATGTGGGTTTCCAAAGGATCATTGCCATTGTACTTTAAACAGGGAGAAACTGTAGGCTTAATGCAAGTATGACACTAGCTAGTTCCCAGCACAGTTGCTACACCCACCACAGCAAAATAACATGCTTCACAGTGGTATTTCAAAGATTCCTTTAAGCAGACTCCAGCCCGACAACCTGCTTATTATCATTATTCTCCTGGGCATTTAGAGTGGAAACACTGCAATCATTTTTACTCTGCGGCCCCTGTGGAATCGGATAAATCCATAAATGCTGTTCAGCCTATCTCTGTCTCGATTATGAGTGATTCCTTCTGCATTGTCTATTTCTCCTTTTTTTTCCACGAAGGTTCTCTCCCTATATTGCCTGCCAGAGGAACATCCCAACTGGCTTCCCAGTTTCTTCTTCAAATTTATCCTCTCTGCAGTGGCACCAGATATGAACTGGTCATACATTTCCTTGCTCATGGATGTTCTATGATACCTAATACCATTCAAATTCTTCATTCTCATGGATAGCTTCAACCATGACTCTATTTTGGCAGGCCTCTGTCCCATACCAGAATCCATCCAAACTATGCTTTGCTTAGAGTGATGTGAAAGAATGGGATGTTTGGTAGGAGACCCAAGTAGGACATTTCTCCATTCACAGATTCATCTGTGGTACTTTAGATAATAAGTCATTTTTTGCTGCTTATGTTCTAGATGGTGTGGTTGAGAAGACAACAAAAGACACTTTTCTTATGCCATGAGGCAGGCTATAGTTAGGCAAAGCCTCACAGATAATGCAAAGTTCACTTTTTAAAGGATGCTAAAATACTTTAAAGGAGGTAATGAATTGCCAGCTGAAGTAGTGAGAGTTGGTTTTAACCTCAGTGTACATTATGCACTTGGTTGTATAGCTGAGTGTTCCCTTATAGCACATCTCAAATCCCAAAAATTTGGGCTATGATGCAATTCATTTGTAAAATCTGAGGTAGTAACTATAGCATGATATTTAGTGCTGAGGGATGTTCTGTATGGCAAATGTGTTGCTCTGATTGGTTGGTAAATAAATCACTGATTGGCCCATGACCAGGCAGGAAGTATAGGCGGGACAAGGAGGAGAATAAAGCTGGGAAGTGGAAGGCTGAGTCAGAGAGACACTGCCAGCTGCCACCATGACAAGCCGCATATGAAGATGCCGGTAAGCCACGAGCCATGTGGCAAGGTATAGATTAATGGAAATGGATTAATTTAAGCTGTAAGAACAGTTAGCAAGAAGCCTGCCATGGCCATACAGTTTGCAACCAATATAAGTCTCTGTGTTTACTTGGTTGGGTCTGAGAGGCTGTGGGACTGGCGGGTGAGAGAGATTTGTCCTGACTGTGGGCCAGGCAGGAAAACTCTAGCTACATTTAGTCTTACAGTTAAAGGAGACTAGAGAGATGGCCCTTGGTATCAGGAGTTGCACATCTTCTGGCAAAGACCTCTGTCAATACACAGCCTTGGGCAAATAAGAAGAAAGCACCAATGATTACTTGGATACCAATTGCAAAATTCGCTGTATGTTTTCTTTTGTGGGGAGAAGTCCAGGTATGCAAGAAGATTTAAATAATTCCAAAGTAATAAAGATATCTAACCCTTTTATTATTATTTTGTATCTGATAATTGTGTACATTTGGTAATGCATATATTTGTTTTTTTGTGAAAATTTTCCAAATTAAACATCTATTAGATTACTTGTATGATATTAGGGAATTGATTTAGACTTATAGTAGCAAAACAAAAACATTAAAAAAAACTTTCCACTTACTAATGTAGTTGTAATATATAGGAAAATTTAGAACACATATTTAAAATTTTATAATTAGATATAAGTAATTCAAGTACTTGGGAAGTTTTGTTTGTTACTCAGATAAAATATTTTTAAAAGAAAATTTAATAAGTATATAAAATACAGGTTAAAAATTTTAAAGTAATTTAATGAAGTTGTAACTGCTTTAATGACTCTAAACTCATGCTAGATTTATAAGTAGAATAATATAATTATAAAATAAAACAAAAGTAAAGTCTAGACTTTTACATTTATTTTTAAAATTTAAATATTCATTTTATAAACTAGATAAGATTCATGTTATCTTTTTTATCTGTGAAAATGCCCCCAAAATCATACTAAAATACTCCCATGGCTTTCATTGGTTGTTAAAGAGGGTGTGGATACTGGTGGGTGGAGAAGTGGGGAACATCTGGGAGACTCTGGGGGAAGGGAACCATAATTAGAATATATTATATGAAAAAAATCCATTTTCAATAAAAAATTATACTCAAGATAATGTGTATGACATTGATTTATATATTCTAGAACATTGTGAAGTGCTATTATGTTATCTTCCAATCGCTACTGCTCAATCTCATATTTCAATGCAGAAAAAACCCTTCCCCTATGTGACTCAAGGTTACAGAGACCTGTTAACTTCATAACTAAAGGAAGCATCTCTATGGTCTACCTCTTATCACTTTGTGTTTCTAGTGCAACATCGTAAGTCTCTATTGTGGGGATTTTTATGCCTGTTTCTTTATTAGCATGGAAATTCAATATTTTCATCAGTTGATTTTCTTTTAAGATGTAAAGACTGAGTATTTCTTACATGTTAAATGTTGTCATCTTTCCTAGGGACAACCATTAATGAGAAAGTACATCTGTGTCTATGAGGAGTGAGTAATGAATTACTGGATTTGGTTCCATTTGAAATCTAAGCACTAGTTGTCTCAGGAAAATTCTGTAATAAAATATTTATAAAGGTAATTGACTAGTTCTGAAAAAAACAACAGTTAATGCAAATAGATAAGAAAAATTCAAAATACATTGAAGAAAAATTGAGGGTTCATGAGCACAGTGTAAAGTACTCACTGTCCCTCTTAGACCTGAAACTGTAGTGGTTCAGATAAGCAAGTCAGAAGATTTGCAAAATGTCTAGAACAGTGGACGCTGGGCAAGGTGGGCGTCAATGATACAGGACTGTTGATCTCTAATGAACATTGCTTTCAGGACATTCTGCTCATTCTCGTTATAAAGATCTTCCGCCCAACTCCGTCCCTTCCTTATTGTCTGCTACAGCTAGGAAACTGTTCCCAGTTGCTTTTAGTCCATCAGTCAATATCATTGATTTTTGCAGCATGAGGTGATTCTCACCTCTTCTCTCATTATCCCCTCCTTCAGGGCTAAACAAAGCCAGGTTTCCTGGTGTGCCACAGTTTGTATTGCATATAAAACAGAAATGACCAGAGGCAGAATATAGGTCTTTAGCTGAGTAGGAAGGGTGACCAGTTACACAAGATCTCCAGGAACATCTTGGGCAGAATATTTTTGGCACAATTTTAAGGGATAATATTTCCTCCAGAAGGAAACAAAAATGCATATAAAATATCTATCTTGTTTACTGCAGTTTTATTGAGTAGACTGAGGGGAACGAAGCTCATAGGCCCTGTTTCCCTGGGTATCTTTGGAGAGGGTCTGTTGAAGTAGTCACCTACTATTTCCGGAAATGAGTTAAGAGAGCAGTCACACTCCATGAGGCCATGACAGAACCAATGCTGAAGAAAAGTGACCACTTCTCCACATGCAATAAGTTATACATCGCTCTTACAACAATCTCGCCATGTGATCATTATTAACATGTAATATACTACATTATTATTATATTGTTACCATTATTATCATTTAATGTACTATAAAACTGTATCTCAGTAAAAGCAAACCCATATTCTCAAAGTCATAGAATAAGATGGCAGTACCAGATTTTCCAATCTACAACACACTGCTGTCCACAATCACTCACTTTTTACTAGAGATAATTATAAAAGCATTGATGATACAAAAACGTGTGAAGGTGACCCTTTACCTTACTACAAGACAAGGTATCACAATTGGTTTTGATTCAGTAATGCTACAAAGAAATGATAGGGTTTTATGGTAGAGAAGGAATTGAGAGAAACTTCAAATACTACCAGGGAAAGAGTTAACCCAAGCTTTTGAAGAAGACACCTTTAGCAGGGTCTCGAAGATCAGAAGAGGATACTGTTTTATGGACTGTGTATATGATGATTGCTTTGAAATTTCATGTGATCCAGTGTGGATATATCTAGTGACCCCTCCACTTAAGTCTCAAAGTTCTGTGTTAGACTGTTTTTTCTGCCTGTTATTATATGCATGAGCCTGAGTTATTTAGCCTACATTAGCCTTAGTTTCCTCAACTGTGACAAGGAACATTAGTGTCCATCACATAGACAGATTTTCTTGTAAGATTCTTGTGTGCTCACATTGCAAAAACCATCATAAGTATGTGTTCTTCATGATAGAGATTGAACCGATGATGTATTTCCTCCTTCCTAAGCATTGTCCAGTCAGTCCTTCAACATAACATGAATATAGCTCTCTACACTTTCTTTCTGCTGGGATTTGTGTAAGGGAAATGCTCCAGTCCTTGGTGGAAACTCCTAAGGAATAAAAACCTTAGCAATTTGTATCAATTTAGTTATAACAATGAATTTCAATACTTCACTGCCATGTAAAAGAGGAATGTGTGCAGCCTTAGAAATATCCAGAAATTTCTGAAGTTGTATCTGAGAATTTTGCTTTTCAGTACAGCACAGGCCAAGGATAAAGTAGTTATGAATGCTCAAAATGTCACTGTTCTGAATTGAGATGCATTGTCAGTATAAAATACATGTGGAATTTGTAATAATTATAAGGGAAAATTATCTTGTTTATATATTAAACTGATATGTTTAGATATATTGGGTTAAATAAAACAGGTCTCCAAATTTTCTCTTTATTCATTGTGACAGTTAGAACATTTAAAAATACACACATGATTCATATTTATGTTTCTTGTATTTCTCTTGAACAATATTGATCTTGAGACCAGAGGGTATTCCTTCCTTGGTTTTCTGAGGCAAATTTTACAGTCACCATGTGAGCCATCCACCTCTATACCTTTACGTCTTGAGGAAGATGGAGGAAGGAAGAAGGAAGAAAGGACACAACACTTTCTAATATATAGCTCTAAGATTTAAACCCCATCATTAATTGTTTATATTACCAGGTAACCTCCATTTTCCAGGTTTCCATGCTCAGCCAAGGTCCAGAGAAGCCAACTGACTTGTATAGATCACTGATGTCTAGTACTTTATCCATTAAGGTACACTGGCTCCTAAATGCATAAACAAGCTGGATGCACGAAGTAGATGGAATAGGGGAACCAAGGCATTTGGAAAAGGATGGGGGACAGTTGGTATCAGGGGGTTTGTTTGTTTGTTAGTTGTGTGTGTGTGTGTGTGTGTGTGTGTGTGTGTGTGTGTGTGTGTGTGTTCCAGATCTTCTGGAACTTTTAAAGTTACAAGTGTAAACAATGTCACTGAGGCTAGGCTAGAATTACTGACTGAGGGTTTAAAAGGCACTCTGAAGTTTGTGCTGGGAAGCGCAAGTGTGCAAGCGCACTGGCACTGCTTTCCTTTGGATCTTCTGGATTTTCAAGGTGGGATTTAGGCATGGCTCCATTTCCCCAGAAAACTGATTATAAATCCTGCATCTACTGGTGGCTAAGTTTAGCTTCAAAGATGGACAACAATTTCAAAAAGGGGAGAAAGAGTGTTTTCACTTCCCTAGGTTTTCACAGACCTACAGGTCTGTGAACTTGGTGGAAATGGCAAGAGACTCCAGGATTCTTCACTCTTAATTGGTGTGTAATACAAAAGTAAGACACAATTTCTCATACTTTCAAGCCATCATATAGTATTACAGAGCGAACACATGCTTTTCATTCCATATATGCTTTGGTTTGAGTGGTGGATGAAGAATTTACATGCAATGACATAATGTCTCTTAATTTTAGTTGCCTTAGCCCTGAAAAATGAGTTCAAGTAAAGCTACACCTGTGCCTGTGGCTCGGGCATAGCTGATGTCCAAATAATGGAAGCAATAAATAGGCAAACATTTATTATGTGAGTTTAAAAGTCTTCTCACATCAATGTTTGTGAATATGTTAGTCATACACCATTATTGGACTCTTATTTCTTCAGTTCAGTATAAAAAGTATGAGCTGTGAATGAAAATGGAACAAGCCAGGCCAAGGAGTGATAACAATGATTTTATCTCTTCAATTTGTCTTCTATATTACACATCCACATATGTGAGAGAAACCAAATCTGAGTCAAGGGAAGTGAAAACACTCTTTCTCCCCTTTTTGAAATTGTTGTCCATCTTTGAAGCTAAACTTAGCCACCAGTAGATGCAGGATTTATAATCAGTTTTCTGGGGAAATGGAGCCATGCCTAAATCCCACCTTGAAAATCCAGAAGATCCAAAGGAAAGCAGTGCCAGTGCGCTTGCACACTTGCGCTTCCCAGCACAAACTTCAGAAGTGCCTTTTAAACCCCAAAGGGACTGCAAAGTTCAATTTATTTTCATGGAGACTAACTGCTGACTGAAGATACGGCATTTAAGGCAATCACCATGGAAATGAGATTGTATGAATCATGGCTTCTTAAGGCCTACTCAATATGCCTGACTGACAAGTCCAACTTTATTTATATAGATAGGGTCTCTTTGATGAGGCAAACTCAACATATGACTAACTAGGAGTCACTGACAAGTGTTAAGAAGTAGTATTTCTGACACTTGATAGAATTTTACATATCTATCTATCTATCAACCATATATCTATCATCTATCAATTGATCTATCTGCCTATGCATCATCCATGACCTGCTATGCTCCAAGAAATGGATAGAAACAGATATACAGATATAGTTAAACTACATATATAGAGGGCAAGTTATTAAAACAATTGTGAAAGTTAATAACATGAATAAAACAATAATTTGAAAAGGGAGTCTATGAGAGCAGTAACAATAGCAATTCAACAAATACTTATTGTAGGCTGACCATGTGCCTCAAGTTGAGTTCACAGAACAAGCACTTTGACATCAAGCATTCCTATGTGTAATAGTCCATACAGAAAAACATACTTTGAAGTAAAATGGTGTGCTACTTCAGATAGGATTGATTCACTAAGGCAGGTATGCCAGTCTGTAGTATTCAACGTCCAATAGGAGTATTTCTCTGAAACCAGTATCGAATAAGGCAGAGGAGAAATCCTGATTTCCAAAGACAGTATCAATATCTAAGTTCACCACTAGGAAACTAGGTTATACATTTAGGAGCCTGTGCACTTGAATGGTTAAAGTACTAGATGCCAGGGATCTGTGAAAGTCCATTGGCCTATGTGGACCTCAGCTGAGTATGGAGACTTGGAAACTGGATCACAGAGCACAGTGAGTATCAAGTACTCATTAAATTCCTTCCTACTCTTTTTTATTCCTTCCTTCCCCTTTCCTCCCTTCTTCCTTCCTTTCTTCCATTCTTCTTCCTTTCTCATTTCCTTGTAAATACAAGGGAATGTAGTACTTTATCATTAGACAGGACCTCATCAGGAAGATAATAAGCAAGTCCACAGAATCTTTAAAAAGGATAGTCCTTGGTTGTTTATTTACATAAGTAGTATTTATTTCACCTGCCTTTTGGGAGAATTAGTTCTTTATTAAATTTTCACAATGACTACTTAAAATTAGTTTATTCACCTTGTCTTATAGAGGAAAATCCAAATTAAATAAATTAAATCAAGAAATAATTTTGGTAGATTTAAAGAACAGATAGAAAATGCATTCCAGCACAAGAAATGTATATTTGAAAAACAGCATAGTCTGATCTCGTTAGAAAAGGAGATTAGGAAAAATAAATTGGGGCCCACATCATGAATATTATTAAGGTAGAAATTTGTTACTTAACTTAGGAAGTTATTGAATATTTCAGGGTGGGGAAAGCAATTTGATAAAC
Source organism: Peromyscus californicus insignis (assembly GCF_007827085.1). Taxonomy (NCBI): domain Eukaryota; kingdom Metazoa; phylum Chordata; class Mammalia; order Rodentia; family Cricetidae; genus Peromyscus; species Peromyscus californicus. Next base: position 111,520,675 of record NW_026294562.1, on the reverse strand, counting down.
AAAGACCTGTACTTGCCACTAAAATGAAACATAGGAAAAGATAATCTCAAAGAAAAGGAAGCACTTCATTAACACTGTCGGTAGAATACTGATAGAGGATGCTGGACCACCTTGTACAGGCGGGAGCAGTGTAGCATTTTAGGCTCTATGTATATGTGTCTAGTTTTGCCGAGAAGGTTTTAAAGGTTTACATTTCTCCCCAAGGAGAATGACAATTTTAAAGTGAGGGTGACAGTTTTAAAAACTCATTATTAGAAATAAGCAGTGTATATGGTTTTGTTAGGGTTTATCAATTCTGTTAAAAATGTTATACCAGGGCCTGGGAGTGGATAAGATCATCTGCTGTCTCAGCATGAGGACCTGATCTCAAGCCCCCAGCAACCAAGTACTAGATAAGCCTGTAAGCCCAGCTCTGGGAGTCAGATTCAAAGATCATGGGGCTTGCTGGATGTCAGCTTACTTGTGGGTTCTGTGAGAGATAATGGGTTAAGGAAATATGTAAAGTAATAGAACAGGATGCCTGATGTCCCCTCTGGTACATGCACTAGACCCAACCAACCCACCACCACCACCACACTACCACCATTACCCTAACAACACCCCACCATCACCACACCACCACCACCAACATACCCACCCCTACCACTATCACCCTAACAACAACACACCTACCCATACCACCATCACCCTATCACCACCACACTACCACCATCATCACCACCGCCATCACCACCACACCAACACTACCACCACCACATTCCCACCATCATCATCATCACACTACCACCACCCCACCCCACCAACCATTACCACCACCACCACCCACCCCACCATTCCACCACCACACTACTACTACCACACCACCACACTCACAACCTTAAAATATGTATAGAAATGAATAATAATTTTATTCCAGTATTGGTTTACTTCTACATTTCTCAACTGTTTTGCACACTCTGGGGGTCTAAGTCACTGTGCTTCTTCATTCATGAACTGCCCTTCATATCATGTAATTAGAAAATAAATAGCACTTCACCCTCATTTATTTGTGAATTTTTTCATATATTAAGCATATTAATGCTTTTATTTATCACCTGTTAAAATGTTTTTTGGTTTTTTTCCTGGAGAAATTGCCTTTAGTCTTTATTAGTTCTGTATTTCAATATAGCAAAACTTAAATTTTTGATGGAGTGTGACTCCTCTTACTCTAATAATCCTAAATTTAATTATAACTGTAGAGTTTTGAGGTAGATCAGGAACTATTAAATCATTCTAATTTTGTAACCAAGGGAGAGGATCTTTCTTAACCTTGCTCTTTTCAAATGTCTATGAGGTGAAGACAGAGCTGTGTCTTTCAAAGGCATATGACTCTAATTCTATTAATCTCATGGACTATAAGATGTATAAAGAATAAAAGGATTCTTATGCCTGAATAGCTCAGATTCTAATGGGGCTTTCTGTTATGCATGCACATGTGTTACCTGATGAGTAATATGTTCCATTAAAATAGAGGCTCTGACCATGCTTGGTGGTGTAGGAGAATGTGGAATTGTACCCTGAAGGATGAGTATGGCATGGCAGATTTCTCTCAGAGCATAAGGCATCAGACTAGTAAAGGATGGTAACCTCATTTTGGATGTAGCAAATACATGTTGTGCTTAGTATGTCCAGAGCAGGAGAGACATGAAGTAGGTGGGCTATGGCTCGGAGTGACATGGTAAAGCTTGGTGTGCTCTTGGTCAAGTGTTTCAGAACTTACCTTATTGCCAGTCTTCGTGCTATGATTATCTTACTTTTTCTGAAGACTTTAACTAAAGGAGTGTTTTTCTTCTCGCAGTGTTATTCTAGCACAGAAGTTGGAAGATGGACTAGCAGTGGGGTCAAGACCTAGATAAGAGATCTAGAAAACCTTTCTAGTTATCATACAATAGAAGGTAAAGACTCAAACTGTAAGAACATATTATGAAAAGGAAGAAGAAACTCCACTGGAGGCTAATGCAAGACATAACTCCATACAGAAATCTGGGAGAAGGAGAACTGAAGACTTGAATATTGCCAGCTTTGGCAACTGAGTAGTTGTGTAGTTACTTCTAGAGAATGTTAAAAGGTAACAGATCAGGAGAAGAGCATAAAAGTTTGCTTAGAGTCTCCATTGAACACCCGGAGAGCTGTAGACAGCTGCATGTTCAGACCTGCAGCTCCCAGGTGAGCACTAAGCTGAAAATAGAGATCTGAGCATCATCACATTGTAGGTGGTGGTTGAAATCACAGGTGTGGATAATATTTCCCAGGGAGACTGTAAAGAAGGAAGAGAAAAAAAATACGGAAGGAATCCTTGGGGACACTAGCATTATGGGGCAAAGTGCTGCTGTGGAGACAAGATGCAATATCTGATAGCACTTTGCAAGTGGTGATGCACTTTCAAGATATAAGGGACTGTTGTTAATATTAAAATTCTTTTTTTTTTGAGGATGGTAAGGTACTGCTTTTTAAGACTTGTATTCTTCTCTCATACATTATATCCTGACTGCAATTTCCCTTCATCCACTCCTCTCAATCCCTTCCTTCCCCTCTCCCTTAGATCCACTCCTTCTCCATTTCCTTAAAATGGAGGGAAAAAAAAGCAGGCCTCCCAGGGATATCTACTGAACATGGTCTAGCAAGATACAATAAGACTGGGCATATCAAGACTGAATGAGGTCCCAGTAGGAGGGAAAGGGTCCTAAGTGTAGGCAAAAGGTCCAGAGACACCCTCTACTCTCTTTGTTAGGAGTCCCACAAGAACACTAAGCTACACAACCATAAGGTTTATGCAGAGGGCCTAGCTCAGATCCATGCGGGCTCTGTGATTGTTGCTTCAGTCTCTGCGAGCCCCTATGATTCCTGCTTAGTTGATTCTGTTGGCTGTGTTCTTGTGGTGTTCTAGCCCCCTCTGGCTCCTATAATCCTTCCTCCCCTTCTCCCGTGGGACTTCCTGAGCCCTGCCTAGTGTTTGGCTATGGGTCCCTGCATCTGCCCCTATCCCCTATGATGACAATTGGACTAGATACTGATCTAGATCTATGAGTGTAGCAGAAGATCATTAGGAATCATTTCATTGGCTTTTTGTTTTTTAAATTTTAGCTTCTACAAGCAGATAGAAGTGCTACCCCATGATACAAAGAGGCAGACAAGTTGCCTTTTTAACCTCGAAGGCTTTGTGAAAAGCTACAAGCAGATTCTTTATTTAGGAAAAAAGGTCAAAGGCTAAGGTAAAAGAAACCTTTGTAAAGACCAAACAGGAGCCAGGTTCTTAGTTTTGCTTGCTCCAAATGTAGCCATGGGTTTGCCATCTGGGAATCTGTAGTAACTGTAACCAAGTATGTTACCACTGAGTCATCCCCCATGGAGTGCTAGGGAAACAAGGCCTGGGTCCAGATTCCATTCAAGAATTTTACAAAACTGCCTTCCAAGAAAGCTCAAGAGATTTTCACGAAACAGATTGGCTTAATATCCATGCATAGCTTTTGCTCAAAGTTGCAATATTAAAGCTATTTTTATTAAGGCTATCGGAAAAATAAAGTAGCTTATTACCACCTCTATGTCCATCTCAAAAATATATTTTATAGTGTTTTGTATTTAATGTTACCAACTTCAACATTCTTTTGAACCTTAATTTGAAGCTAAGGAAATGCTTATGTGGTAAACTGTATGATAGAGTAGAAATGACTGTGGAATTTAAATTAGAATCTGTACATAGTTTGTGTTCCAACTTGGATATTTGTTGATGTATAACATGATTTCCATGAACTTCAGCTACTTCATTTTTAAAATGGCAGTAATAACAGCTAACTTACAGGTCTGCTGTATAAAATAATATCCCCATAATAGTACCCGTATAAGCTGGAAAACACTTTATGATCCAAGAGCCTATGTAGTTATCATGGTTCTTTCTGTCAGGATTCTGAAAGGGTCCGGTTTTAAATATTATTTTGTTTAGTAGCATAACAGAGTTTATGATTTACTATATGGAAATCTATGATTGCATATGTATGGAATCAAGGCTTAAAGTTAGTATTTTTTTCTACTAAGGTCCATGGCAAACTTGATTGTAACATTTCTCGTTTCCACTGACTACTGGGATATATGACAGAAAGTTTTCTTTTTAAAATGTATGCATTTTTAAATTATATGTCTTTGTGTGGGTTTATGTAGGAACATGTGGATACTCGGGGGTCAGAAAAGGGCAGTGGATCCCATGGAGCTGGAGTTACAGGAGGTTGTGAGCCTCCTGATAGGAGTGCTGGGAACTGAACTCGTCCTCTGCAAGAGTAGCATAGACCCTTAACCACTGACCCACCTCTCCAGCCCCATTTTGAAGGATGCTACAATAAACCTAAGAGAAACCTGTTGTTTATTGGATATATTTTGTATATCCTTGGTTTGCTTTGAAACAGAACTTAACTCTGTAGTCTTGGCTGACCTAGAATTCACTATGTAGTCAAGCTTAGTCTCAATCCGTTGGCAATCCCCTTGACTTGGACACGAAAGAGCTGAGATTACCATCATATATGGTATAAACCATCATATATGGCTTCAAACCTTAAATAATCTTTATAGATGAGAAAATGGCTAAGCAATATAAAGTAAATTCCCAAGAAAAAATTCTCATTTTCAGTTGCACGAAGCTGTTTTGTAAGTATGTGAAAGTAAATTGAATATGTACATTCATTTAATTTTTCATTTGGTTGTCCAGTTATGCTTGATCATAATGTTACTTCTTATTATGAAAATACCAACCAAAATTAACATTTATCTATAGTGCTATATTATAATTTATTTCTTTATCCTTTAATCATTAAGTTTTATGAAGAAAATAAAGTAATGGGGTTTTTCAAATTGTCAAATATGCAGAAGGATATGTTCCCTTTATAAAACATAATTTACTTGATCCTTTTTTATTTTCCCAGAACAGTACAATTATTGAAATGACAGGGGCATTTTTATATCTCCTTCTATTCCAAGTGTCTGCTATTCCAAGGCTTAGCATATGATTAGCTACAGAAGTGTTCAGGCTGAATTATTGTCTATATTGCTTAATTTCTTAGACAAAAATTGAATGTTTTGATATTTGGATTAGATTTTACATGCAATAACAGGGTTTTATCATTTGTGTCTATGTTCTTTATTAGTAAGATAATTTGAAGAAGAGAACTTTGAAGTATGCTACTTGCCAGAATGAAGAGCTTTCCTTATACTTCTGATAAAGTATGGAAATCATACATTAAATCTATCAATCTAGGAAGTTGGCAGGACCATTTCCTATTGTCAGCCACTGCAGGAGACCAAAGGTCCATGCAGATGTTCTTTTTTTTTTTTAATTAAGAAAATGTTTTATTCATTTTACATACCAATCACAGATCCCACTCTTCCCTTGTCCCATGCCTCCAACCTCCCCTGCCAACCTACCCCCCTTTCCCTCCTACAAGACCATAAGGCCTCCCATGGGGAGTCAGCAGAGCCAAGAGGCAGGTCCAAGCCCTTCCCCCTGTCTCAAGGCTGTGTGAGATGTCCCACTATAGCTGGTGCATCCACTGGCTTTTTGGAGCCCACTACCCATGGAGATGTTCTTGATGAGATAAGGTGAGCTTTTCTAGCTTAGAAATAATCCCAAGGAGATAAGTCACTATCACTAAAGGCTCCATTGACTCTTTCAGGCTTCCAGGGTACCATCCAGTGAAGTGAAGCTGCAATTTTCCAAGACACACCCCAGTGGCTTCACTCAGTTATTGTGTCTTCCAGACCAGCGTCTGACTTCCCTGAAAGCACTTTACCATTGGAAAAATTTGTTATAGTGTAATTTCCCCAAGGTGATGCTTGACAGAAACAGCTAGTGTATGGATTTACCTGGTAGCACATCTGTGCAATTGTTGGTGTTAATGCACCTGTAAATTATGAACATGCTCCCTGTTTCTCCTTAATGTTTTTAGGGGAATTACTATACATAATAGTATAATTTTTTTGAAAATTATATTTATATAATGTATTGAGTTATGTGACCAGATGTAAGTACTTAAGTTTACTTATAATTTTCTTCAGCAAGAGGAGATGCTGGAAGATGAGTTATCAAAAAAAATTACATTTATTTTTGGATACTACCAATATTTGTTCTTCAGTATTTGAGCCCCAGTAATTGCTAGATACAAGTGATATTAGCAACACTTTTAGTCTTTTATCTTTTAATTTAGTCATGTGGGCCAGGGAGGATGCAACAGTGTTGAAATAATTGTGCTGTGACTCAGATTTAACATTTGCTACACAATTAGATTTTCTTTAGGTCAACCAAGCAAATCAAGCTTCGCCTTCACCCAGCTTTTCTCAGATCTGTTGTAATTACTAGACAGGGTTTAGTTTTGAAGAATCATATGCCTGCTTTTTAATGTCTTTCCTAGGTTTTGATACATTCACAGTTCAGAGGGACCCTGGCTTTGTTCATTTAATTCTCTTTTCAAATGACAGGTTATTTAGTGGTTCGTTTTTACCAGACCTTAATCATTTACCACCTCATTTTAAACTTCTTTACTTGGTCAATTCACAGAACATCTGAGAGTTCCCACCATGAATCCAAAAGTGAATGAAATTCAGCCTCAGCTCTCAAGGATTTGGCAGTTGAGTAGAGACAGACAGGACCATGAATAGATAATTAATGTGTAGTGTAGTAATCACTATAATAAAGGCATAAGTAAAGTGCTACAGAGACACACAAGAGTGAATGACTGGAGTCTGTCTACATCTTCCAGAAGGAGATTCTAGAGGAAATGGAAGGCTAGTTGGGTTGTGGAAGACACAGCAAGAGTGTTTTCAGGAGAAAAGGCAGGTAGGGTGACAGAAAGCATTCCAGGAAGGGGGTTGCCATGTTGATTAGAACAGAGGAGGGAGGGACCTGGGTGAACAAGGGAGTAGGAGTCACAAAAGGAGAGGTTCTAGGAAAGGACACAAAACAGTGGGAGATTCTCTGGAAAAGTAAAGTGGGATACCGAGAAAAAAAGATTCTGAATTTGGCATTTAGGAGGAATCTAGTGGCAAAGGGCATTTTCAGTAGAGGAGTTTGGATAAGAACACTGTTGTGAGAAGATGAGGATGGTGAAAGGTTTGATAGGGTGGTAGCTGAGGCATAGTTTATCAAAGGCTTTGAGTAAGTTGTACATTTGAGACTGAGGAAAGAAGGGAGGAGAGAATAATTATCATATTAATTCAAGCCAGAAAGTCATTCTTATTTACTAAATTCTTGGACTATTTCAGATGCTTAGACATTTATTTACATTTCCTCTCTAACTTCTGTGTTTGACTTCTACACATTTGGCAGAATTAACAGTTACTAATGTAGGAGGTGGGGACATTTTCATTTTATGTAGCAGCATATTATATCCTTGGAACCAGAATTTCAAGTCTATAATTTAAAATTTGCTTTGCACATTGAACTTTGGGTGAACTAATGAATAATAAGAGAGATCACTCCTTAAAGTTACCTGCTGTGATCTTTGTTACTAAGGTGGTTGAGCCAGGGAGATTTGGAAGTAAGTCACTTTTATGTAAGCTCTTCAGTCTTTTCCCAATAATTATAATCTGTATGGGTAGGGGCTATGTGCTCTCAGTTACATCTGGACCATGCTACTCACCATTTTTTAATATTCTCTTAAATGCATTTTAATGTTTTAAAATCTTAGACTTCTGTTTTCCAAAATACCTCAATATAGGGAAACATTATGAAAGAAAAGTGAATGTGTTTCTGTAAAACTTAATTTCCTCTCTCTCCCCTTACCTCTCTTCTCCTCCTTTGTCTGTGAAAGCATCTCATTAAAAGGCCCAGCCAGGCCTTGAGCTCAGCCTCCCTGTGCTAGAATCACTGATGCTTGCCACCAGGCCTGACCAATAATTGCACATTTTTAAAGGAAATCACAGCAGGATTCAATGCTTTTACTTTCTTACTAAATCTAGAAAGACATGAAAATGCGCATTTCTAGGCAAAGGTAATTTATTCTCAAAAAACATAGAAATAACATGTCTCAGAGAAAATTTTTTAAGTCTCCTAAGTATCTGGAGAGACTCATAATTAAAGAGAAGTCTATAAAGACTATTTTGAATTCTGAGAAAATTTCTCAGGTTAATAGGGTAGAGGCAAGGACACAGTTTCCTTCTAGAGCCTCCACGTAACTACTGAATAATATTGTTATTTAATAACTACTAAGTTAATAGAACATATTTTGCAATTTTGTTTTGTTGCATCTTTGTTTGTAATTGCCAAAACTGTAAACAGCACAAATGTCTACATGCACATTTTACTTATTAAACAGTGAATTGCTATGCAGTACTGAAAATGAATGATTATAGACTAGAACATAGGTCAATGTTAACTCTAACATTGACTTGAAAAGATAATGAAGTATATAATGTGATTCTGAAGCTGAGAAGGATGGAAAAGCATGATTTAGTAGTATACATGTGATAAAAACAATGAGAAACAAATGAAAATTAACACAAAGTATGATTTGTATACACGATATGATTGGGGTGGGTACATCAATGCATAAGATACATGGTAATGATAAATTCTTAAGCTGGTTGATTGGCTCCTAGAGACTTACTTCCAACACATACTTTATAAAACATAGCAAGGCATGGGGCATAGGCCTAAATCCCAGAACTTGGGAGGAAGAGGCAGGAGGATCAGGTGTTCAAGGTCACCCTTGGTTTAATATCAATTCCAATGCCAACCTGGGCTTTGTTTGTGGTGTTAGTTTCAAAAAAACCAATATAAACCAAACTAAAACCAAAATAATAAATAATGTCATAAAAAGTTTCAATGTTGTCTCATCTAAGATGAGAAGTCTATAAATGGAAGAGTCTGTCATTGAGACTTTTGTCCTTAATTATAATGACTCAATAATACTACTTACTAATCAGTCACAACTTCTTTCTTCAAAATTTTGTTAAATATTTCCAGACTTATTGCTACTTGCAATTTCACAGAATAACAGAAGGAAAGCTTGAGGATAAATTTGTATCATTAAAGCATATAGGTCTCTAAGGAACATGTAACTCTTTGGAAACATCTGGGAGATTTACTGTATTTATTTTCATTTCCTTGTTTGGAATAATCTTGGTGAAACCTATGCTGTCTGCAGGATGTGTATCTATTTTGTATAATAATTGGGTCTGGGGTAAATATATTAAATACTGTACCTTCATTCTGAATTCAAATTGGAGTATATAAAATGTATGCAGAAATTTGTGTTTTAAATAATTTCAGTAGCTAATATTTCACATTTTATGTTGCTCTTCATAAAAATGTGACTAAAACCCATTTTCAATTCTCGTTTTCTGTGTTCAAAACAAATTTATTAATAAACCAGTTAACAAGTAACAATTTAGTAGCTATGATGAGTCCATGACTATAATCCAATATTTATAATACTGGTGTTTGTTCCAAGTTTACTAAGTCACAGATGCCTTGCTAAGTACTAGCATGTTCTGTAGTGTTATTTTTATAAGGTCTAGCATCTCAGGTTTTATAAGAACAAGCCATTTGTTCTTCATTTTCAGCCAATTACTACAGTATATATCTCTACTTTTCAATTGGCATAAAAACTACAAATATTTACTTTATACTATGACCCCATAGCATCAATACTCCCTACTATTAAAATCCTGGATTATAGAAACAGTAATTTTGGAAGACTAGTTTAAAACATTGGAGAGATCCTCTTAAATAGCGAGAAAAAAACTAATAATAAATAAAAACAAAACAAAACAAAAAACTCTGCTTTTACTTCATCACTGGAATATATATAATTTTTTCAAAACAACATTTCTTTGTGTATCCCTGGCTGTCCTAGAACTAGCTCTGTAGACCAGGCTGGGCTCAAACTCACAGGGATCCACCTGCCTCTGCCTCCCAAATGCTAGGATTAAAGGCATGTACCACCATGACCTGGCTTGGGATACTTCTTTGAACTCTAGTCTCAAGTGATGTCATTGTGTTTATGACAGAGAAAGCAAAGGTATGGAAACCAGTGCTACCCTCTCACTAATGTTGTCTGAACCCGTGGAAGAGAAAATTTTATGGCCTGACTAATAATTAAATAATTTGCCTTCTCTTTCAATTCCTTTCCATGTCTTTTTAAAATGTTATGTTATTTATTTTTGATATTATAACATTTCTCCCTTTTCTTTCCCACTTCATTATACCCCTCCTTGCTATCTTTAGAATTTATCTCCTCCTTTTATCATTGTTATTGCCTGTGTATACATATGTTTATATATTTCCAAACATAGCCTGCTCAGTCTGTACCATGTTACTTGTATGTATGATTTCAGGGATGACCATTTGCTATTGATTAATCAATTGGTGTACTTTTCCCTGGAGGAAGACTACTTCTCCTGCTCCCATCATTCCTCAGTTGCCTGTAGTTCTCTGTGTAGGGTTGAAGCCTCGTGGATTTTTTCTCAGTCCACTTGGCATGCCTATTGTTGTTGTCTTTGTTCAGTTCAAGACATGACAATCATGCTGGTGAGACTTTATGTGTGTAGCTTCTGACATCACAGCGAACCCCCTTATCTTCCAACCCCCACAGTTTCCTCCATGATGATCCCCGAGACTTGGGTGTGGGAGTGAATCAGATCATTGATTGTGTCTTTTTTCTGTCATTAACTCCGATTCTCTTTGTGACCTCTGGTATGTGTCTAATACCTAGCCACTGCTTTCTTCAAATAGAAATTTCTGTGGTTCTATTACATCTTCTTCATTTCTGTTGTCTCCTTTTTTTAATCTTTCCTTTTTGAATCTTCCTCTTTAACTTCAAATAGTCTCATGTTTTTGTGATTTTAAAGCATTTTCCAGAGTAAGGTAAATCAGAAAAATAGAGCAAGGAACCATAATTTTATAACAATTCTGCAATTCAATGTTAATCTTGTTTTTGTTTTTGCTTTGTTAAGATGGTAATGTTTAGAACTTACACAATGGTATACAGCCCGCAGATGATGGAATCAGAATTCAAATACAGTGTATTCTCTTCCTGAACCCCAAGCCTCTTTCTACATACTGAGTTGCTTCCCATGAACGTGCACTGTTCTTTTTAGAGTTTCTGTCATAGGAGGAATACAAGAATGAATCAAGCAGTCTTCTCTGTAAAGCTCTTTGCTTTCTGAGGGCAGCAGCAGAGCCAAGTCAATAGAGGTAAGACACGGCTCAGAATCTGCATGGGTTCTATGCTGCTATGCTGTGTTAAAAATCCTGACTTAAGTGGTAGATCTACACTAGAGGCAAGAGACTGGTCTCATTCACCAAAATCCCAAGCCCTCACTTCTATCCTAAGAGGCACCTTGAAGAGTCATTTTGCCTGACTGATAACATGTAGAGCATGATAGCGTGATCAGGCCTAACTTGGAGTCATGGCTTGTTGTGTGAGGGCTACTTCTGTTAGGCTCAGAGAGAAGCCCCCAAGAAAGACCTACAGTCACATATGCAATTTAGCAAGAGTGTTTATTATTTCCAACAAGTTGCAATGGCAAATAGCGACCTGAAGGGAGGCCACAAACTCCTTTTAAGCAGAGTTAGGGTAATTCCAAGGACTAGGGAATTAATCTGGGCCTGATTGGTGGAGGAATGACTAGTCTGGGGGCTGATTGGTGGAAGACTCTAGTGGTTAGTGACTTTTCAGCTGCAAGGTAGGGAAAGTTATCTTTAGCTAGCAGAAGGCTGGGGGTTAGGGGGAAGGCACCTCCTGAGTCAGCAAAGGGGCTGTGAGGAGCTTGCTGCTTGGTTGCCCCTAAATTGTGGTTGCCCTGAGAACTGCTTGTTCAGCTCTGGTCCAGTCCAGTGAATCAAAACTAAGGCCTGGTCTCTGTCAGGGCTACTAGGAGAGCCTGTCATGGCTCTGGTCTGGCTCCCAGGCCCTTTCACTTCCTTCTTCAAAGACTTGCCCACTTCAGAACCCCATGCAGCTCAGTTCTCCCCATGGTCACCACAACAAGGATGTGGAGCTGCTCCACCTGCCGGCTGTTATTGGAAATTACCCTTTAGTGTTTCACCAAGTGGGACAATCAGAAGTTTGTATAGATAGGTTGCATGTGGATATAAGCTACTGTTAATTAGTACAATTGGGGACCGAACAGAGCACTTTGCAAGACTATCTGAGAAATTTATGGAGTGTGAATATGTGTTGAAGACGAGAAATGTGGGTTGGGGGAGGGCTGGAAGGAAGGGGTAGTTATGAGAAAATTATGTAAAAGCCACAAGGTAACATTTCTCTCCTTGTAAAACAGTCTCCATAGAAACAAAGAGTAATTAGCAAAATTAAAGAATAATTAAAGCTATAGTTTTGCTGATAACCTTGGCTGCACTTGGAGTTCAGAGAATAGTCAAGGGTAGAGCAGAACAGGCCAGAAGGCTTTACCCAGGAGGCCAGACTTAAGGGCCTTTGAGTGATAGGACAGTTTAATCAGACAAAGGAAGAAAGGGATTGTATACAGATCTACAGAACCCAAGTGACATTAATTCAGCAGAGACTGTTTTTTAATAAGCCTTGAAGAAGATTGATTTCTTAAAATTCTAAACACATCTAAGATTATTCTGAAATTCCCTATGTGTTTGATTTATGATATCCAACCAGGGTGTAACTGTTCTGAAACTATGATGATTTCTCTCATTTCTGTCCATTTCCCAAGTGTGCCTAGGACAGTGTTCTGACATAAGTTTCTAATAAATGCTTATTAAGAAGCCATATTTTCTGTATTATTCAGTCTTGAATTACCATAGCAAAATAACTGAGGCACAACTAACATGCAAAAAAAGAAATTATTTTTGGCTCATGATGGAGGTTATAGTCCAAGCTAACTGGTGCCATAAGTCTGGGTATCTCATGAAGGCAGCATATCATGGTAGGTGTACTTGCTGGGGCAGACTATTTACGGCATGAGCCATTAAGCAAATATACACAAGAAGAGGCTGAGATGCATAATCCTCTTAGAAGTTGTGCTCTCAGTGGCCTAGGCTCCACGTTCTAAACGTTGAACGACTTCCCAACACAAAATAGGGACCAGGGCTTTCATATATAAATCTTAGAAAAACATGTACAGATCACATCACATGCCTAGTAAAATGCTCTAAGTTTGCAGTGTTCAATGAAGTGTGTATGTATTGACCATCACTATATCTTGTACAGTAATAATTACCATACCATGTACTGTTATTGTGTCTCACAAATATCCACTCACATTGTGAAAGCTCCAGCAAATGTACAATTGAAAGCCATATTTAAAATACTTGAAAGTCCTTTAAAATGCTTAAAAAAATGCAACTGAGAACTTTAAAAACTGAAACTTTTACAAACATATTTGATTTTTCTATTTTAACAAATATTGCTTCACATTTTGAGACTTGCTGAGTTAAATCTCAGTCTTTTCAGAGTTCCTAACCTAAAGAAAGATAGGATAGGAAGAATGGACCTGAGTACCTAAGCAAAGATCCATGTTATTTGTAGTCTATAGAGGCTTATGATCCACATTTAGATTTATAGACACTCAAGCACATGAACATAGATCTAGGCTTACACACACCAATGAGAGGATCCTTCATTCATAAAAATATTAGAGATATAGTTAGGATCCAGAAGCAAGACAACTTTGGGCAGCAGATGCATGTTGGAGGGATGGTGCTTGAGTTTTGGTGGGGCTTATTTCCTTGATTATGCAAACTCTTCCCCTCTCAGAAAGGAATTTCTGCCCAGAGTTTCCACTGAGGCTTTCTAAAGCTGTGGCCAGAAACAAGGGTCTCTGAACCACAGAGCTGTTGGTGTGTTTTATGCTAAATACTTGGAAATTTCATTGTTAACAAGAGGAATCATCCAAGTTCTTTAAAATCCCATTCAAGGCTTGAGGGATAACATAAGTGGGAGAGTTAGAATTGTGTCTTTAGTACATGTGACTACAGAATACCTGGGTATGACGTGAGTATTTTGTGGGGCACTGGGAAGCCTACTTCATTTATGGCGTCTCTTTCCTTCTGTCCCCTGACTTTTAGGATATGAGGGGTGAGGAATGGTGCTAGAGTGTCAACTTCTGGAAGGAAAAGGATAGAGGTAGAAAATAAAGGATGTGGAAATTTGTTTTGTTTTGTTGTTTTTCAAGACAAGGTTTCTCTTTGTAACCCTGGCTGTCCTAGAACTAGCTCTGTAGAGCAGGCTAGCCTTGAACTCACAGATTCACCTGCCTTGCTTCTGCCTCCTGAGTGCTGGGATTAAAGGTATGGCTATGGCTAAACATGTGGAAGTTGAGAGTTTGAAATTATTTGAAATAAAAATTGACAGGCAGCTGCATCATAAAGAAAGGGAAACATTAGATTTATCTCCATAAACTTAAAGGGCCAGTGTTAATTTTATTACATTATATAAGCACATATCAATATAAAACAGCAAAAATTATTCAAATCTAAAACACAGATAACTTAGGAAAATAAATATATACAAATTTATAATAAAACACCCCTTCCATCTTTCCTTTTATTTGTTGATTCATCAAATTTTAGTAGTCTTCATGATGAGTCAGACATTAGGAGTATGAATAGAAAATAAAGTAGCTTTCTTCCACTGCTGTGGGGTGAAATTAGTATTAATAACATTTATTGACTCTAAAGAATGATATTTAAATGGATGGGCCTGGTGGCTCACTGTAACCCTAGTACTTGAGAGGAAGAAGCAGGATTACTACATGTTCACAACCGGTCTAGCTGCCATAACAAAAACATTTCTCAAAAGAAAACAAGTAAAAGACCAAAACACAAATTAAATGATGACATTTTGCTGAATTAAATCTGCCATAACAACATGTATATAGTTCTAACAACTTTTTTGTTTGGCGTGACAAACTTCAAAAATGACACATTGAAAGATGACTCAATTTTCCATTTGTCATTACTTAAGTAACTGGCAAATATCCTTTGAAATCAGTTGACTTTCATGTGCTAGAGCCAATTAATTTATATTTATATCCACCTCTCATTAGCTTTGATAATGAACAAATAATTGATAGCATGCAGTAATGATCACCAGCATAAATGCAGACCCTGAAACCATGTGATAGTCATGTTTTAAGGTGTCATTTAAATGATACTTAAAACCAAATTTTAGTAAATGTATTTTCACATAAATAAAAAAACAAATATGGCTAATTACAAAATACATGGAAAAACATCTATCAACATGACTGAAGAATTATGGCAGTAGATGATGCTTCTTATTTCTTCAACACCTACTCTCACTATTAATACATTTTGAACTTTTGGAGGGTAGGGACCTCTGCATTCACAGTTTTTCATGTGTCTAGCATGAGCTAAAAAATAGAAATTGTTTCTGAGTACACAAGTGAATGAACACAATTTGGGTCGAAACTACATTTAAGCTTTAAGACATGACAATCTGCTCATTTGGCTCTCCTTAGAGTAATGGACATCGTCCCTTCTGCCTTTTTAAACAAATGAGTGGAAACATGTGAATACTATGTTGTGTTTTATTTCAGACTGCTTGATTTAAAACCAAAGTTTCAGAATTTAAGAAAGCAATCTTGTTGCTTTGAGTTAGTGACTCTTCTGCTGTTGCGACAAAACACTACGGCCAAGGAACCTTATAAAAGAGAGTGTAATTGGGCATATGGTTTCAGAGAGTTATCCATAATGGTGGAGTAGAGGAGGTAGAAGACAGCAGGTGGCAGGGAGCAGGAGCTGAGAGCTCACATCTCTAACAGCAAGCAGGAGATAGAGAGCACAATGCACATTACCTGTGGCTTTTAAACCTCAAAGCTGCCTCACAATTCCACTGAGACACCTCCTCCAACAAGGCCACATTTTCTAATCCTTCCAACATAGTTCCAACAATTTGAGACCAACTGTTCAAACATACAAATATATGGGGGGCAGAGTTGACATTTTCCATTAATCTACCACACTCTGCCGTGGAACTCATTTTAATAAGTGTTGAAAATGCATATATGTACACATATTTAATTTCTGGGAATTATTTTGTATATATTTTAATGCTGATTGATACTACATAGTTTCTCTGTCATGTTAATACTTTTAAAACAATGGAAAATTATTTATCAAAGACAATTTAAAAATGCTAATATCTTTATCATGAAGGGACTGCTGCTATTATTTTGTATTGTGCTATACCCTTCCAACCTTTATCCAATGCATGCATATGTATTATAGGCATCTGTCTTGAAAGATGGGAGCCAACTGTGAATTCTTTTGGACACGTATATTTAAAACTGCTAAGGAAATACTGACATATACTACATATGCAGAAAGGAAATCTTAAGATTCACACTGCCATTGTGTAGCCAAAATAACTACAAAATACCGAATTTGGAGTACCTGTACTTAGTGAGAACATAGACAGGATATAATAGAGGATTTCTTCTGATGATCAGGCTAACTAAGCAAAAGCCCTAACTAAGAACTGGAGAATAGGAGAGAAGCATAATCTTGTTGCGAGGCAACCAAAAGTCTAAGAAAAGACCTCCCAATAGGATACCCGTTACTCTGGATCCCAGCATGATATGTGCTGAGTGTATGTGGGGTGGGGTGGACTCCTTTACTCACTGAGTTCCAAAGTCTGGCATGTGTCCTGTCCATACAATATGCCCCTGACTTTCTTAGATCAGTGCAGCCCAGATGGAAAAGGCAGACAGCTCTGAAAATGACCTTCGCGGAAGCCCTGTGGGGTCACAGTGAAACTGGACTAGAAATCATCTGTCAGGGTCTGGTTGTCACTGTCTTTTCATGTCAATGGCTTCGGTGGGGTGAGGGAAGAGGACTCTGAATGCACAATAGGAAAAGCTGGGATGACATGTCTTTTCAGGAATAGTCAGGTCTTAGGGAGAAATACTGGGGTTGGGGGAAAGGGAGCTGACTGAGGACTTTCCCATCCTCTCCAGGGAGAAAACAAATGAGATAGACACAGAATTGGCAGTTTGATCTTCTTACTCAAACTGTTAAAAATGGCATAGATTGAATTTGATAAGAGTGTGAATATTAAGGGTCCTGAGAACTCCAGAATGCATTGTCGTGGAGGACTGACTTCTTTACACTGCATTAATCATCTGCCTGATGCCTGGGAGGGAAGTTGGACCTTTTGTACTTTTCTGAAGTACCAGAAAAGACAAGTTCTAGTTTTGGGACTCTGACAACAGTTCTGATATCCAAAAAGTGTAATATAAATGAATCTTTTCATTTAATTTTTTGTCTCTTAAAAATATGTTCATACAAAAAGCACATGAATCATCCTCTCACTGTCAACACTTTGGATTATTGACCTATAAGATAAAAAAGAACTTCTTAAGTTTGTAGCAAACTAGCTTATTAATGATACTTAACATGGAATGGAAAGTACCTATATGTAGTGTTCACTCATTACATTGTTATGTGAATATTCATATATTTCATTACAAAACTCTTGATTACTTGACCAAAAAGTGCCTCAAGGTTATAGTGGTAATTTCTGGGCCAGATTAGAATCTCCACATTAATATGTTGCCTCCTTTATCTGTCTTTATGTCTTGTTGAACTGGAATTCTGTTAGACTACCTAAATCTAAGAAGAATAAATTAAAACCAAGGAGATGGAGATGTACTATCTCTCTGGCACCTTAGCTCGCCCTCAGTGCCACTAGTCACAACAAGGGATTTGACTTAGGACATCTCTAATCTTTATAATTTTCCTGTAATGCCTTTAGGGTTTCTGTTGAATATCTTTGGCAAAATATTTTTTTAACTTCCCAAAGCTTTGTATTCTTTAAAGAGAGAATAGTTATCATTGACCTTTGAAGTAAAAATTTAGATGGCACATAGCCTATCATGTAACTATATGTATGATATATATATATATATATATATATATATATATGTATATTACTGTATTCAACATGAGAAATTAGCATCATTAACCCTACTCTGCCTCAACTGTGCCAATATTCAATGATTCACCATAATCCAACTGTATTTCCTTCATTTCCTTTCTTTGTCCATAGTGATGCCTACTTTTTTTTACAGTACCAATTGTTGATTATTATACTGACCAGTTATGCTTTTATATTACTATTAAACATATCACTGTTAAAATGGCTACTCCTTTCCAAAGTACTCATCTCTTGTCACCTGACACAAATCTTGCAAATAATTTCTGTCTTAGTCGAGTCTGTCTCACCCTCACTATGAAGCCTTTACATATTTTATAGCCTCCAGGCATTTAATGCCTTCTTATGCCATTCATCTCTTTGCTACTTTTTGATACTTAGATTTTATAACGTATCTTGTTTACTTTGCCTTTTTAAGTAACTATAAATATTGCAATTATGCCTTTATATTTCTTTGTGCCCTTATAAATAAATGCCACAATAGTTAGGGCTAATGAAAAGTTTCCTGAAAACATTTGAATTGTGCTTAGGGATCTTTGTATTATAGATAGAAAACTCAAGGCATGTATGCCTGTTTTGCCTCTTTTATGTACAACATTACACTTATTTGTGTTCGTCTTTCATAATGAGCCCAAATGTCCCTCAGAAGCTTTTCAGCTACTTTGCCCTTGCATCACAGCTGAAGATCTTGAAGATACATGTTTGCCACTGTTTTATTCTCCCCAGTAAGGGAAGAAGGGTTTAGATGCAAGTAGGAGCAAATTAGATGAGTTGTTCTCCCAGAAAAGAGCAGAAGAATGGATTGATACTGACTTTTCCTAGAGAGAGGGGAAGAGATGAGAGGCTAGAAGCTAAAATGAAAAGATATTTTTGTTTGGATCCTCAAAAGAATTTAACAAATTGCATGCACAAAAGTGCATTTATCAAGATCAATTGGGAGGTGTACATATTTATTATGAAATTTGATTGGCAAAATTCTGAAGGCCAAGAAATCTGATCATCATCCATCTGAAAGCTGGAAAACCAGGGAATGCTGGTGATGGATTCAGCCTGACTCCAAACCCTAAGATTTGAAAAGGGAGGTGCTGGTATATATGCCTGTTTCTGAAGATACAAGAACAGTGCTCTAATATCTGAAGGAAGGAGAAGTGGGGTATCCTAACTCAAATAAATAAAGGGAAAAGGGAGGGAGAGGAAAGAGAAAATTCACCTTTCTTCTGATTTCTTTTGCTCTGATATTAATATGAACCATCTCCATGATGCCTACTAATATTGGTGAAGGTGTATCTTTTTAGTCCACTCATCCAAATGCTAACCTCTTTCTGAAGCACCCTCATAGAAGCATCCAGAAATAGTGTTAGTTGATACATGAAGTTAACTATCTTAAGGAAAAATTTTATTATTTGCTTGATGGCCATTAAGGATATCCCATAGAAATGCGGGGAGAAGAAGGAAAAATAAGTGAACGAAAGGGAGGAACAAAGTGTTATTGGTCTGCTGTTGTTATTTGTTTGTCCTGTCATTATTTCTGAGAAACTTCCTTAAACTATCAAAAATAGCCTTTGAACAACAGAATAGTTTGAGGAACTTTGAACTGGTTAAATGTAAATGGGCAGTTGGGATTATAAGTTGTAACATTTGTAGTTATCTTGCTTACCTAACTCAAAGAGCAAACAAATCTCACTCCATAGCCTAGGGAGACAGTATAGCATGGAAAAAAATGGAATAGGGACATAGATAGATGTGAACTCCCATTTCAGTCTCTATTAATGTAATGATGGTCAACTTTCTCAACCCTCATTTTCCTATATGCAGGAATTAACAGCGAGCATTTTGTAAAATATTATTATTTTTATCAATGATTATTTTTGTTCTAGTCTAATGGAAGTGTACTTACTTTGCGCTCAATCTTATGATCTTGATTAAGTGGGCTGGATATTTATATGTCTCTTGGTGTTCATATTACTACAATGTCACCAAAGGTAACTGAAGTAATTTCATTGGGGGAAGACAGAATTAAGATCTTCAGGTATAATGAATCTACTTTAAGCTTTTGGATAAATATTTTAATAATTTTAAAATTTCACTCTGAGTGTGAATGTAACCAGATGGTCAGTGATAGTGTCCACATTTCAAGACTTTTCAGCATACCCCCATTTTTACTCTCATGGGCTCAGCTGTAGCTTTGAGTTGAGAGTTTCATTGGTTTGGGGGAAGGCTGTTTTGCTTTCCTTTTTAATTATAACCGCACATCCACATGTTTCCAGTATACTTTTTTGGAAAGAATTTTTTTATGATTTAACAAGTTAAAAAAATCTTTTTCTCAATTTTTTGAGCATGAACAGATGGTGCTCTTCTGTGTCTTTTTAAGGGTGCTCCGTCTTCCACAGCAAGGCTCAAGCTATGCATTTAATATAGGACAGCTGAAAAATATGAAGAACAAAAGTGGCCATATAGTTTGGAGTTTACACCGACACTTATACCTTACTAGATGTTTATTGTGCAATTTAGTGGCATTTGTGTGGACATTTGACAATATTAGAACTGAGAGAATCTGAGCCCATATACTACGGCTTAACTGGAAGCTTCAGGTGACTTTACAAATTTAATTTTATATAGCCTGTAATGCAAAGTAAATATGCCCCACTTACACATTAACATGTGTAATACTTCATACTTGATCATAATTGACAAGATCGAATGTGAAGAATACAAACAATAAATTTAATCTGTCAGACATTTTTATTCTCCTCAGCCATTGTGTCTTTCCTCTATAAATCATTGATTCTTAACCAAATGAACTGCTTAATTAAGGTTATGACAAGTACTTGGCAGAGAAATTGGCCTCTTCTCTGCTGTGCAATATCCATTCCAGTGTTACTCTAAAATATACAAATATAAATAATTTAATCAGTTATGGCCATGGCTCCCCCAAATAATTTCTAACAGTGACACCAAGTGATATTTGGGAGTAAACATAATCATCACCCACTGGACTTTACAAGGCAGGTACAGGGTCCAGAATAAAAGTGACAATTTTCACTCTTTGCTCCTTAAATTATGTAAGGAGCAACTATTATAAGTAGTTGCACAGTATGTAATGGTAAAGCAAATGGTCTTGTTTCTTTTTTAATTTTTATAGGTAACAGATATTTATTAATATATATTAATATTTATTAATAAATACTTCTCTAAGTTATTAAATTTCTCTTAGAAAAAGATGTTTGAAATTTTTGGCCTTCGAGCAGTATCCTGAATGTGGGGCAGGGAGAGACACCATTGACAGAAAATAAGAAAATCCTTTTGCAACTAACCAAGCAGCCCCAGCTTGTGTCTCAGTCCTGCCCACTCTCCAAAGCTCCCCTGACCTTCCTAGGTTAAGCTCATGCTACTCTTCCTTTGAATGTCATCTTAGGGATTTGTAACCTTGTGAGTCTATCTCCTCCATCAACATGGTGTGAGCCTCATGGGAACAAGATTTCCATTTCATTCATTTTAAATCTCCTGATCCCTACACCTTAGTGAACAGTGCTCAATAAACTTTTTGTGGGAGTAATTGCATTAGATTTCCAAGAAAGACACTATCTCTCCCTGTCTCTTCTGAATGTTACTGAGTTGTTAGGTCAGAGTTCAAGTTTCTCTCAAGTAATAGCTTGAAAATCTTTCTGGTTAGAGGACTACTCCATCCTATCCTGGATCAGCATGCCCTTAAAAAGGCTGGCATATTATGATAGAGGCTGTCATTGCTCATATCAGGGGTCCTGTGCTGCATGTACTTTTTCTGTGTGATAGTTCCATTTTTCAGATAGGCAAACAGAGTTTTTAAGAACTGAACAATTAGTATAACCTCATAGAACCAAGAATTAAAGTCAATTCTATGTATTAAGCATTATTCTTTATTGTCTTCCCACCATGTCTACCTTTATGCATGCCAGAAATTCATTACATGTTGGTTGTAACATTGTATAAATATTTTGTGAAACTTTTAAAAGCCATTTGTGATAAACTCTTTGCCTTCCATCCAGCATACAACAATTTTTGCTCAAGTGCTGAAATATGTAGTTAATAGATATGCTATCTAGATCAACTAATGAAAATAAAAAATGACAATGGCTTGATCAAAACAATCCACCTTCTATTGAGGAATTTAAAAACTATTACTGGGAATTCATCTGAAGTTCAGAGAGTGGGGTTAAAACCTGAGATATCAGAGGAATAGGAAAAACCACAGCCAACCTCACTTTACCAGCCCACAGTCTTCAAAGAGAGCTACTTCCTATATACCCATGCCTATATGCCTTTCTGTTTTGCCAACTCACTTCCTCTCTCCACCCAGCTACATCACTTCCTGTCTGTCTGTACAGACCTCCAAACCTCTATGGTTAGTGCTGGGATTAAAGGTGTGTGTCACCATGACTGGCTCTATTCCCCAATGTGGCCTTGAACTCATAGAGATCTGGATGAATCTCTGC
Organism: Peromyscus californicus insignis; assembly: GCF_007827085.1. Taxonomy (NCBI): domain Eukaryota; kingdom Metazoa; phylum Chordata; class Mammalia; order Rodentia; family Cricetidae; genus Peromyscus; species Peromyscus californicus. Next base: position 111,498,255 of record NW_026294562.1, on the reverse strand, counting down.
CTTCCAAATGCTGGGATAAAAGGTGTGTGCTACCATTGTCTGACTTCTATGTTTAATATAGTGGCTGGCTTTTTCCTCTGATCCTCAGATAAGCTTTATTAGGGTACACAGATAAAATATCACCACATACTACTTTTGAAATTTTTTAAGAATTCAAAGACAAAATGTTTGAAGAACTCTGAGGGAATTTGTGCATACTTTTACAGTTTCCTGGTTTATTTTCTTTTTCTTTTTTTATAAATATTTTTATTTTATAATTAATTTAATTTTACATATCAGCCACGATTCCCCTGTCCTCCCTCCTCCCTGCACCAAGGCTGAGCAAAGTGTCTCAGAATAGGCCCTAGGTTCCAAAAAGCCAGCTCATACACCAAAGACAGGTCCCAGTTCCACTGCCTGGGGGCCTCCTAAACAGTTCAAGCTCATCAACTGTCTCAATTATCCAGAGGGGCTTAGTCCAGTTCCATGGGGGCTCCTCAGCTATTGGTTCACAGTGCATGTGTTTGTGCTAGTTTGGCTATTTGTCCCTGTGCTTTTTCCAATCATGGTCTAGATATCTCTTGCTCATATAATCCCTCCTCTCTCTCTCTCTCTCTCTCTCTCTCTCTCTCTCTCTCTCTCTCTCTCTCTCTCTCTCTCTCGCCAATTGGCTCCTAGAGCTCCACCTGGGGTTTGGCCATGGATCTCTGCATCTGCTTTCACCAGTCACTGGATGAGAGATCTATCATGACAGTTAGGGTTTATTTTCTATAATTTAAGGATTATGTAATACTTCATTTTAACCCTTTATTTGTAAACTAGAATGTAATAATTGTTTGAAGACTAATTTTTCATAGTTTTCTTTTAGATAAGTCCTCAGTTTATCTAAAAGCATAAATGGGTTCTGTATTAAACTGAAATACTTAAATGATATGTATATCAGACTAAAAAACACTTAACTTTAAAAGATTTTTTTTTTCAAATGTGTATCACCCTGTGGTAAGAAAAGCGAATATTTGTCCTAGTTTTGAAATTTTACACTTAGTGAAAAGAGTCAGAACAAATAAACTAATCCATTCTGAAACATATAGCTTCAAATCTTTTTAGTTGTAATTTTTTTTTTCTTGAGAATGTCACACATGTATAAACTGAAATATGCCCATTTTATCCCATTTCTGCCACATCTATCGAACAGGACCCACTAGCTAGGATGAATGTACTGGCGCAGTGCTGGCACAGCTGTTAGTGAGTAACCAACAACTTTTTGACTGGATTTGAGGCTTGCTCCACTGGAGAGAATTTCCTGCCTAGTACTGTCATTTTAGTCAAAAGCCCAAGGCAGGGGAGGTCATAGGCCCTAGGGCAGAACCTACTATTATTTTCCTGATTGATGATGCTGTCAAATTGCCTACTAAATATGTATGTTTACATATATACTCCTCTATACATTGGTTAGAAAGACTTCTTTTGTCAGTGGACAGAAGTCAATCCAGAAATGGAAAAATTTTCAAAGTGCCAAGAATAAGAGACTGAGTGTTCATTTCTAAATGGGACATCTTTATCAATCACCCCTTATCCTCACAAGTGTCAGGGAATATCATGGAAGAAGACCATAATATAATAATGTAAGAGTTGGAGGATAGGTAGGAGTACTATGAAATGTTATCATTTGGACATGACATGGCATTTCACTCACAAACTCACAGCAGCTGTGGTTGCCTGTTCAAGAGCAAGGCACTCAAAAAAATCCTGACATAGATAAGGGAGGTGTTTTCCAGATCATCCACTAACTGAAGAGAAATTGGCAGCTGATTGCTCCTGGACATGGGAAAACCATTCTTTTGGGAGGACGAGGCCATGGTAGTTTGCCCAGGCTCTAGTGGCTGCTCCCACACCCATGAACATATAGACAAAACTGATAAAACTAAATAGACTTGGTAGGTTATTAAGGGGGAAAAGGAGAAGAATTAGAACATAAAGTTGGGTTAGGATCATGGTAATCTCAAAGGACCAGTCCTGCCACAGAGATCTACCCCCCTCTCTCACATTTCTTTGTGTGAGAACAAACTTCAAAAGAGTAAGGCTGCTGGTTTCAAAGTCCAGTCCCAAATCATGGAGGTCACAGGACAAAGTAACTAAAGGAATCACCCTTCTCTACAGCTCTGGGGCCCCGGGGGCTGTCTCTGCCACCCTCCTCTGACTTCTTCTTAGACATTTTTTTTTTTGGCAAGCGTCTTTGAGTATGTATTCTCTTAGTCTTCCTTATTCTGCTAGGGTGAGTTTTCATCCCCCAAGTGGTTTCTGACTCAGAAGAGACTATTTCTGTCCCTTATTATGGGAGGAAAGAATCCCAAACTCTCCCCAATCCTGGAAGGGAGTGAATATAGTCTCCTAAACAGTTTGCCTTTCTTTTTTATCTTTCCTTTGGTTTCAGTCCCAAAGGCTTTTCTCCCAAAAGCCCTGTCTACCCAAGCTGTGCCTTGGTAACACCTCAGAGTTTGCCATTGACATAGTCTTGATTTGTTTTTCCCTTGGAGATTTCTGTCGTCACGTATTATGCATTTTCACAAAGACCCCAGTACTAGAGTCCTTCTAGTTACATCTGTCTTGCACCTTGATTTATACCTTGGATCAATTACATACCTTAAGCACATTTTAGAAATACATGGAAATATTTATAAAAATTCTCTGTTACAATTGACTGGGGAGAATTACTTTGTTTTAGAGGAAGGAGGTCAAGGGGGTGGTGAACATCCAGAAAGATGGGAAGTTATCATGCATAATTTTCAGCTCACAATTTAGTAACCACTTCAAGAAACACTGGACTGCCCATAACTGTGCGTTTCCCGCCTTGTCCTCTTCTGTATCATTGTAATGGTGTGAATGAAAGTCCTGGCTGGTACTTGGAGGAGTGTCAGCAGTGCTAAAAAGAAACAAACATCAGGTTCTTATTAGGCTATGTTCCAACATCATCATTTGGTTTCTAACTTTGATGACAAAGCATGGTCATACTGGAAAATTTGGAGTCATTGATGATCACAGAGCTTAGCAGATTGTTGTGAGACTCAAAGTCAGCTTCAAAGAGTGTGATCAGCTCATATTTGATGTGTAGTTCAAAGACCTAGAAAGGTGGCATAATAACCTACTCCTGCCCTGCCAGTTTGATTTTATGGTACTGACCTTAGCTGGCATCATGGTCCACAAAGAAGGAAACCGGAAGCATCCAGTGGGAAAACCCTGTTATTCTTTTCTTAAGAATATGAAACATACATATAACTAGAGTGTCCTGGGGAAAAACACTTGCCCCTTCAACTGGGGGTTGTTTTATTTATCATAGGACCCTGTCAATGACCAGTCTATGATCTCTCTTATTTGGCTTCATCCTAAGTGAAGGAGTATTTGGCAAAGAAGAATCGAAGAAGCATGTTTGTCTGTACATTCCTTTTTCCTTTCCTGGGAAGCCAATAATGAGAACACGTCCTAGGCAGGCCATAGATAGCTGTTTGCCCAAATGCTTCCAGCCAGGAAAGTAAAAGCTCCATCAGGTAAGAAGAAGAATGCTTGTAACATTTTTTTTTTCTTCGCTGCTGTTAAATTGCCATACTTAAGGGGATACAAAAGGCTCTACACTGGCTAAAGTTGTCTAGGTGAGTGTTGGCCAAGATTTTAGAAAGCAGTGTTTAGATAAAGGGGGAAGGAAAATTTCTGCTTGAGATAAGACAGAAAATGGCTGTTTTAATTTTTCCCTAAATGATTAAAGCACTTGTAGTAGATAGGGGTCTTTGCTATTTAGCAAAATACCCAGTAAAAGGGGTTCAGAGGAAGCCAAGAAAGGCACAGAAAAGTAAATCCTGGAGCCACGGGGGTTAGGCGAGGTAAAGGAGAGAAGAGAGTTGACAGAAGTAGAGAGCAGATTGCACATCTACCAGTTAGTTAAGGATTTGAATTTTACCTTCACGCCTGATCTACTTTGGGAAACTCTGGTGTTCGTTCATTTCGGTTTGGTTTTTTACTTAAGGGAAAAAAATCAGTTTTTACCCATTCGAGAAATACACACTAGTTTCCAATATGCCTATTTTTAAAATGAAGTTTGGTATTTTTAAACTATGAATTAAAAGATCTGATAGGAACAAACCTACCTGATGTCAACCTCTTGAAAGGTCTTGCATCAATCTATTGTTTAAATTCTATTAAAACAATGTCTAGAAACAACCTAAGTATCAAAGATGTGAGAAATCATCATTCATGTCTGTGGTTACAGCCAAGAAGGATATGGAACAGCAAAGCACTGGGAAAGGAATTGAACTACTTACTGTTAATGCCTGCAACTGGATTAAAATGAAAGAAAAAAAATGAAGTGCCAAAGGTCTCTGAAGTGAATAGCAAGTCATTTTATTTGACTTTTTAATATTATGTCTTGGAATGTTTTCCAAATCAAGTCTTGTAACCTATTGTCAAGAGGGGATAATAGGAGACTCTGCAAATGTCAAGGCAAAGGTCACATCTAACACATTCGTCTCCAGGTCTGACCAGCAAAGATCTTTATCATTTTCCTCTTCCCAAATTCACTTATCCTGTAACTCTCCTAGGTTAATTTAAAGATAGGATGACAGATTCTGGCTCCTGATTGGTCATGGCATGCTGTTGTTTTATATTTGAATACGTTCTCCTATGCTTCATACTATTACTTACCAATACCTCTGGCTCACTCAAATATAAGTTGTATTCATTTGTTTTGTTGTTTTGTTCTAACTCTAGCTTTTGGAAATACACTTTGCATAATAGTAGATGCTAAGCAATTGTTTTCTGGGAAAAATGAGTGATTCGTTTCCTTAGTAATTCCATACTGCAAGTCTAAACACAGTAAAATATGGAAAAATGGAGGCCATGCTGAAACTTTCTGTGCATGATCCTCCAAGTTACCTAGTATCAGGGCAAGCATTCTGAGCATTCTTAAACACCAAGAGAAAAGGTTAAAATTTAAAATTTCAATGATGCCCATGTCTTAAACTTCTAAGATGTTCTTTGGAAGAAATAAATGGCACAGTTGCAGTACTTACTATGTGGAAGAAAGGGTGTATGCTATTTATTCCCTTTGTTTGTACAATGCATTTTCAGCCTCTGAGCAATAAGCCAGTGTGAGGCAATGTCTTTATCCTTTAGTGATCTTATTTTCATGCTAGCTAGAAAGGTGGGAAATGCAGCTTCCACAATTTTAGGACGAAGCAACTACATCTCAGGCTATTCAGGTTACACTATTTAATTTTCTGTGCCGATGGCTGGCTGACACAGGAAAAATATTTGAAATTAGTTGCCAGGAAGGCTGGTCACTTTAGTGGCTGTGCCTCCCCATGGGACTTGCATTGGGAAGTGGTGGATGTTGGGGCTAAGTGCTCAACTCCTCCTAAGGCTTTGGGGTCATAGGCTAGCTGTTGATCCTCCTGCTGACCTGGCCAGGCATTTCCCTGGAGTCAGGTTGGGGCTTTCTTGCCCAGCTTAAGGATGATTTCTTTCTCTAGTCTTTGCCCTCTTCCTGGTGAGCTACATCTGGTCCATTTATTTTCTTTCACTGTGACTACCACATTATCTCTTTGTCCCAAGTGATTCACAGTATGATTCTTGTACGGGCTTTTCAAAACTCGCTTCACAGTACTCTCCTTATTTTCAACTTGCTTGTTAAGGGCCTTTGAAGTCAGTTATTTTCCTAGGCTGTCACTGATTTGGAATTTTTCTAGAAACATCTGCCAGTATAGAATATTTTATGGTGAGTGTTTATCTATTTGAATACCAAAATTCATGGCTGCTAGAAAGACTCGGGGATTAAAATAAACTTACTTTCAATATTTTGATTAAAATGTATTTTGAATCTGAGAGTTAATACTTGATAATAAATGGAAAATTTTGACCTTATTTTTTAAGGATGACACATGAAATATTCTGAGACACAGCATGCAATCATAGGGACAATCAATAATAATGACTATTCACAGTTGAATCTTCTATGGTAAACCTCAATAATTTTGCTTTACACAGCCACATTTGATGCCTTCCATTATTCAGAACCCATTTTGTTCTTTCCTAATCGTGTTTTATGTGTACTGTAATAGTAACTTTTTCATTGACATGACTCTGAAAGAGCAACTTAGAGAAAAAAGAATTTATTCCATTCATGATTTCAGTGATTTTAATACATGAAAGGCAGGCTCTACTGTTTTAACACATGTGGCAAGGCAAAGGGAAACTAATGACTCCTACTAGCAAGAAAGCCAAATGAGAAGGGGACCAGAGACAGGGGAATGCTACAAGTGACCTACTCCCTTTAAGCAGGCTCATCGCTGAACATTTTCATTTCATTCCTACAATGCCAATTCGTGGGTTCATCCATTCATGAAGTTGGAGCTCATGTGATCCAATCATTTCCCAAAAGCTCCACTTCTGAGAACTGTGTCAGTAGCCAAGTCTTCAGTACGTGAGTTATAAGGGGCACTTCCTATCCAAACCATAACATGTATAACACACACACACACACACACACACACACACACACACACACACACACACACTGCACAGAGCTTATAACACCAGCTCAACTCTTGAATGTCTCTGCTATTTACTGTCCTGAATATAAGTTTAACTCCCTCTCTTGCTTATTCTTTTGTAAGATAAAACTGCCTTGAGCTATTAATAAGTTATAAATTCTGGGAAGCTGAGAGTTGTCTTATGTTTCTCAGAGTTTCATGGTCTAAAATACATCATATTTTTGTTTGTTCATTGTTTTTACATTAAGTAGGGATTTGGCTATCCTTAAGGGTCTAATTGAACCAAAAATTTCACGTTGTTTGTGTGGCAAGATGTGTTATAAGGAATTATCAAAGGAGCACCTGATCCTTGCTGATCCAATAGCTGACTGACAGCTATAGCAAAGACTGAGACAGATGCAGAAAACCCCCAACCATCAAAGTTATTTGCTGAGAAGCCAAAGAAAGCCAGAGGCAACCTGGAGAAGCACTAGTATTTCAAGAGGTAGTTTTATGGAGGACTCATTCTCAATATTTGTAGGAGATTTCTTATAACAATCCTTCATTTTGAGAATGCAATCTAACCTCAGAGTCACACACAATTTTGTGTCCTGCCCTTAAACAAATGGGTTCTAGTCCTTCCTCTACTTCTGTGAAGTGAGTATAGAGTTACTATGGTGAACCCATCTTTTAAGGAAGACATTGATGAAGAAAACTGGATTGGCTTCCCCAAATTAAATAAAGAAAACCTTGATCATTGATCAATTGTTACATTTTTTTCTTTTAGTGAAGACTTTCAGTGTTGGTGATAACTGAGTATAGTTTATTTCTCAACAGTCGATACAAGGAGATGGGAGGAGCCTGCTATATTAAAAAGACCAACTTAAATTAGTTATATAGTCTTGAGCAAATTTCTTAGCTTGTTTCATTTTCAAGGATTCCTCTAAAAATGGATTATAGGAAATGGCAAAAAAAAAAAAAAAGAAAATGAAGAAAAGCTCAAGGAAAAACCATTTACCCCTTCTAAAAGAAAGTTAATTGTTGAGTGACAGACAGCATAGGATTGATCCATGGTAGAATGAAGATCATGACATTCATAATTGAAAATTTTTCATTATTTTTTTCTATTTCTGAGGTGACCAAGGCCTCAGTGCCTCTTTTAACTGTCCTCCCTAAAATGCCCCATCTAGTTGTATGAAACTAGTTAGCACTTATTTACCACTGCAAAGTTTCTTCTCCTACAGAAACTTTAATTCTGCACCACTGACCTATATCCAACTACCTCATCAATGTCTTCACTTGGATGGCTTTAGGAGTGTCAGATCACTTCATAAAGTTTATGATTCCCAAATTATCAACTTATTCCTCCAGTGTTCTCCACCATAGGGACTGGCCAATCCACTTGGTATTTGATTATACCTATTCCAATGACTTGTCTTTTTCACTGGCCACCTTCAATTTATCAATTTTTATTCCTCCATACTTCTTGAATGTGTCTTTTAGTCTCCTGCTACTAGTTTAACTCAAGCTATCATCTTTCCTAGTTTTTTGACATCCTTTCTAATCCTGATAAATCTACACTGCATGCATCAGCCAAAATTCTATGCAACAGATATTTATGTATCTGCAGTATTCACCATTTCTTTCTCCTAAGGCTCTTCTCCTTTAGTTCGATTGTTAATTTAATTCACATTTCTTTCGAGGAAGTTTTCCTTACTGCCCATGAAGAGAATTCTCTATTACGTAGTTTCAGGGTCCTCTGTATTAGTCTCTCTGTCTGCCTTGTTAAACTTTAAGGTTGCTGAAGATAAATGTCAGTTTTTTTAAAATTTCTCTATATTTTTTTCCAGCATAGGAGAATGTATAATTAAAAAATATATATTGCAAAACACAAAGAAACACTGAGTGCCATTGTGTGTACTTCCTGGATCCTCTTTATAAACATGGATAACATCCTATTTTGGTCCCTCCATGTTTTATATGATCCTATCACCTAAAGGTGCTGCCTCACAGAAATCTTTAGATTTCACCTATAGCTTCCTTTGCCTGGTGCCCTGATAAACTTTTAAGTAAACCGAGAATCCTAGTTTTCATGGTTAGCTTTCTGAGAGGAGTTTTTATCAAGGCTCTTGTTCATAAGAAAAATGACAAATGATGTCGGTGTTCAGTTTTCCCTAGAGTAACATCTGTGTTTGTATTTGGGCTTTAGCACTTCCTTGGAGCTTTTTAAAGTCAGGTCATTTCAGTGAGATAGGCTATTTTGGAAGCTTAGCCATCACAATGAATGATTCTGCTTCATATTCATGGACTAGACTGTGGCCTCTTCCTCAGTTTCTAGTTGATCTGGTAATTTTATGTAGAGGAGTAGCTAGCTATACATGTTAAGATTCAGGATACTCTTTTTTAGGAAAAAGTAACTAAGAAGCCAAAAGGCTGTGTGTTGTTAAGTCAGCCTCAAGACATATTTCAAAACTACTGAGAAAAAGAGCAAATATCATATCTCTACTTGTGACAACAAATTCCTAGTGAATGAGTCCCTTTTACTATTTCAGGAAATTGGGTTTTTGTTTGTAGAACTCCTCAAAGTGCTACAGGATTGGATGTCTTCTGTTCTCACAGGCCTTACCTGGGTTTCATTTTCGGGTTTGGGCAAATATATTAGTCACATATAATGTTGTGAATTACCATGTACTTTTGGTGGTTTAAAGCAACATATAATTGTGATCTTACATTTCCTGATGCTTGAAATCTTGCAGGAATAAAGGAAGGTTTCAGTAGGACTGAAGTTTCTCTAGAGGTTTCAGAGGCAAATCCCTTTCATTATCTTTCTGCCTTCTAGGGGCTGCCTACATTCCTTGGCTCTTTACCTTCCAAGTGCATCCCACTCTATCCTCTGCTTCTGTCAGCACATCTCCTTTTGATTCCTATCCTCCTGTCTCTCTTTTAAGGATCTGACATTTACATTAGGCTTACCTGGGCATCCCAGGGTCGCAGTAACCTTCCATTTCAAGCTCTCTTAGTTAGCCACAACTGCACACATCCTTATACCATACAAAGAAACCGATCTGAAGGTTCTGGGAATTAGTGCACAGATAGCTAACAGGGGCTGGTATTCTTTTTGACATGCTGAAGTATATTTAACAATTCCATATTTATAAAAACGCCATCCAGACAAAATTAAAGTCTAGAAAAAAAGTTATAGGGTTTTTTTTTAAATCTTGGTACCTTAAGGACATGATTTTTCCTTCCCTTCTAATATGTCATGTATATACCACAGCTGCTTATTGTCAGTCCTTTAATTAAATTTCTGTATGCTCAAATGTGAAGAATCATCATTTGTTGGCTTAAATTATGTATCTGATCAATGGAAACTATCTTCTGAAACTGTAAATAGAGCAAAGATGTTTAATAATTTGAGACCACACTTGCAATACTTAACATTTGGAATTCTGCTATATATTATAGGTGACTAAAAACAATAGCTATTCTATGGAAGCTAATATAATTCAGCCCAATCTTTAAAGTGCAACCTAGATGTTGTCCCTTTGATTAAATCATTGCTGACCTCCTTAGAGAGAAGTGGATATTACTTTCACTTTGTTATGACAGAGTCATGTATACCACTGTATTACAGCATTTACTACATTGGCGTATTGATCTGTTTATTTCCCAAACTACCTGCAAATTCCCCAAGGGCAAGGACTGTGTTCTGCTTTTCTTAGTGCTGATGCTGCCTGTAACAGTTCCTGACATGGTGGTGCACTGTTCTTTCCTGAGGGAACAATTCTCTGTGTAACCCTTCTTTGGCATTAGCTGTCTGGCTATGTTTTAACACCAACTGAGGAGATGATAAGAAGACAAGTGGAATGAATATAGAAGGATGATCAGAATCCATCCTCATTCCCTGGAAAACAAATCGTTGCTTATGTCAATATGAATGAGAACAGATAAGTTATTTTCTATCATAAAGCTTAGTGTAATGTATGTATGATTGGAGCAGATGCACACATACATGTTCTGGATTATTGACAGAGTAAGCATTACATCAGAGAAATTAAGTAAGACATAAACAGTTTAGTGAAAATGTAAAATATTGTATTGAGAAGAAATTGGATCTGAACTTGGAAGCTCTATAGGTAAATTCAGGCATATGAATCTGCTAGAATTAACTGTCCCAGTAGGTACACATTCAACCTTACTCTCTTTCAGCTTGCTTCTTGACATACAGAAATAACATGTGTTTATTTCCTAGTTATCTTCACCCCTTTGGTTATTTAGCAACTCTCTGATGGTTTCTTGGTATTTTACTGTATCAGCCTTCCTTTTAAGAGGTTTGGCCATAGACTCGTACCTACCAAAAAGGAAGATTGTGTTGCACAGTGTTCATTTAAGTTTTAGAGTGTGAGTAACAGACTATGAGATTAAACCAATTATGTGTGTGTGTAATTTTTGAAAAATTATTCCTTTAACTAAATAGAAAATTAGAGTAAGTGCTGTCAAACAACTTGAGAAGATAACTGAGCTGTTTCAGGGGCTAGGACAGCCTAGTAAAATAAAATAGTGTTAGGAGGAATGACAATAGGGACTGAGGTAGGAATGAGTCTCAGTGTAATACTTCTTTGTCACTGGCTGGCTACTTGTAACACTGACTGAGGAACATGATAGTAAGACAGGTTGAATGAATCTAGATGAATGACCAGACTCTATTGCCATTCCCTAGAAAACAAATCTGAGCACATGCCATACTAATGAGGATCAATAAGTAATTTTCTAGCATAGAGAATAGTGTAGTGTATGGCCAGAGCAGAGCAACATGCACACTTTCTGAATTATTGATAAAGTAAGCACGGCATCAGAAGAGGTAAGGAATTATATGTGTGTGTACATAGGCATACATATGCATATTGTTCTTTTGGACTTTTTGAGACAGAAAATGGAGACAAGCTCACCTCTTGTCACTATGTGAGCTACTATGTTCTAAGGGCTCTCTGAATCATGCTGGCAGATGCTGGGAATCCTGAGACCCATTTGGATGCTGGTGCTGACCCAGCTTCGCAGACCCTTTCAGTTCTCTACAAAATTAAGTGCCTAGGTTTCCAGTTGAGATTCTAATACCTGAGATCTGTTATGTAAGATCTTAATACAGTGACTATGCAGAAGTCTCTGAGTATCATCCTTGGGGATCTCATGTTTGGATAGTCATGTTAGTGCAACTTTTGGGTATAGCTTCTGACATCCCTAAGAGCCAGAAGATCAGGGAGTATGCTATGAGATTGTGTCTCCTAGGGGGCTGTTCTGCAATGTTCCCTGAGCCTTAGGTATTTCATAGATGTGTCTATTAAGTCCTGGCTCCACAACTCTGAGTTGTGCTTGGTTGTGATTCTCATAAGAGTCTTAATACTAATTTACTTCCTCTTCTTTGTTTGCATATATTGTCTGAAAAGTGTAAAAGCTCCTATGTCAGACGTATGCTTTTCCCTGAAGGAACAGAGTAATACATTAACGGGACAATCTTGTTATATTTGTATTTTGTCTTATTCTGCATAAGAAGGGTAGAATATTTGTTACTATTATATATGAGACATATATGTTACTATAATATATGACACACATATATATTGATACATATATGTATAGATTAATAGATAAAAGTATTTATTATATCTTGTGGCAATGGATATGAATACACATAAGGAAAGACATTAATATACCCATGCATCCATCTCTGTGTTAGATTAGCAGTGTCCCTTATTGTCAGCCACCACTGTGAGTTATTTGGGGAATGATTCAGAAGAGATCAAGAGGAATAATTTTTCAAGTAGATATTTTTCTCTAAAAGAAAATTTAAAAATCATTCATGTTGCTCTCTCAACCCACTAAGTTGAGGGGAAAAGGGATATAACATTTAGAAAGCTGTTATAGTTTCTTAGTCCTTTCTTCACTGGGTGACATTTTAAGGTTGGAGAACTAGTCCTTGCACAGGAGCAAATATAACAGTTGATGTCTCTGACTGTTCTCATGCAGCTTCATGGCGTTCTCTAGTTTTACTTCTAAAACTTTACAGTCTATAGGGTTTTACAAACTTCATTTGTTTTCCTTGAATGGTGTGGTTTGCTAACATTGTGCTGAAAATGTTAGCTACTCATAAATCTATATATCTACCTTCATGGCAGAGGGGTGCTAACAGCTGTGCATGTGTAACATTAAGGTTAATATTTTTCATCAAACCCTCTCTATTTTTTTATCCCCTTGCTTCATGGATTTTAATTTTATGTCTCATTCACCCATGTAGTAACCAGAAAGACTATGGAATTGACTGCTTCCATCTTTGGCTGACACATGGGCATCTTGAAAATGCAATATGTAATAAGAAAGCCATTTTGTGGTTAAGTATAGGAGTCTCTCTTCTGTAATATCTTGATCTATCACTATAATTCCCACCGGCATTTTTCCATAAATACAATTACTACTTAGAAGCGATTATTAAAAAAAAATATGCTTTAGAAAAACCTTGACCTGTCAAATTCAAATTCACAAAACTAATGCGCTAGTGACAGGTTAGCAAACCAAACACTGGCTGGCTGAGGACCTACTTGGTGCCTAACAACCTAACTACTTTGTGTAGTTATTTCTCCTCTGAGATATTGGTCATCTCCTGAGTTATAGACCTCATCTGTAAATAAACCATACAAGTCTATCTGGGAATCCTATGTCTCCTTAAGCAATCATTGTGCTGGTCCTAAGAAGTACTCGTTTTTTTCAGATGTTTGCAGCAGTTCCTTGATTACTTTCTACATTTGACATCTTTCAGCATAGGGGATTATTAATCATACCAGTGAGAAGTTGTACCATTTCTTATCCTGTGTTCCCTAAATCCATAGAGAGTTCTTTTTTCACTAAGAGATTTTTTAAAGCCTAAAGAATAAATAATGAATTTTTATTTTATTGTTGTAGGCTCATGCTCTGTTTAAGTGAGGACTGTGGTATTGACCATGTAGGCTGAATGGAGAAAAGGCCAAGGGTTGAAAGAAAACACATATGCTTTGAAAGGCTTCTTTGCTTATTTAAATGGTTTTTACCTCTAAAAATTGTTTCTTGAGCCTGGAATTTGAGAAAGAAGAGATTTGACAGGGTTATTGGATAATCTGTCTACTTCAGGAAGAGACCTTGTTTTACATTCTTGCTCCCCATACCTAGCAAAACATCAATGACCAGGATACCTCTCTAGTTCTCTTCCTTGATTTGTAAGGTCAATTACTTACCTTTGGTGCATTTAAACTTTTAAGGTTTGACAAGGCCACAGTCTCTGTGATACCCACCAATTCCCAGTGACCACTGTCTCTTTTCCTATAAAGTCGTCATGCCACTATGGTTGTATGACTGACAGTTAGTGCCATTGCTCTGCATTTTTAATCCTTTGCAAATTTTCACTTTATTCTCATGATGCAGGTGATTCTCAACCTTAAAAACCTGAGACAGAAAATATGGCTCTAAAAGTATAAAAGTATTTGGTCTCTAATAACCTGCCCAAACTGAACTTCTGATTAAAGATTGCCTACTAATTCTCAAGTGGTAAGTGAACACTGATCCCCCTGCTCACTATGGATCATATTCTGCTACAAAGGAACTGAGTCTGTATTCATACCCTCGTCAAACCCAAAGACTAAAAGGAAATTAACATCAGATAAATTCCAGTTCATGTTCAAAGATCAATCCATGAATTCTTCGAAAATGCAGAAAGTAGAACTGAATCCACTGGAAAGTCATTTCTGCTATGTCTGTTGTACTGTAATTACAAGTAGGATGGACTCGGGACTATTATACACACATCAATCCCTTATTTCTAAATAGACACGGGGTATCAAACAATAGAATGTGTTCGATCTATTTTTTTTTTTTTTTTTAGATAGATTGAGGTAAACCAGATGTTGTGTGTTTTCCTAGGGAGATGCTACACACACCTACTCAACCAAGACGAGAAGCCCAAAAAAGAACAAAGTACAAATACAACCGAAGTCCAACTTGAACCAATGAATTTAATTGGGGTTATTTATGGGAATATGAGTTAAGAGTTACTTACAGGAGCAGAAATGACTCAAAGACAGCTGTATCACCAAAGCCCACCCCAGCACAGGTGACAGCTCACAAAAGCAGAGAACCTAGAGCACCCTGCACAGCCTACAGGTTGGAGAGTGTTTTTGCCATGTGACTTAGTTGGTCTATGCCTCTTCCAGTCAGTTCAGCTGGTTTCTGTGTCTTTCAGGCAGCTGGTCTGATCTAAGAGTCTTCTTTGCAGCTTGTCTTCTATGAGGGTGGGCTCTAGTGACTCGGGTCAGTGTCAGGGACTTTCTGAAGCTATTTTGAGTTGTTTACCCTCCTGCTTAAGGCACTTCCCTGCTGGGTAGAATTTTTTAATCACAGAGGAAACTGTTACACACCACCAGTCTATACACATAATATATTGTTCATTTATTCATCAAATCTTTACACAGTACCCCACATGCAACCAATATGTTCAGTAGTACACGGGAAACAAGAAGAGGACAGACAGCTCTCACCTTTAAGAACCGTAGTGTTAAAAGGTGGTTAATGTTTGAGTCAAACTTACATCCACTTCTGCTGTTTACCAGGGTCACATTCAACATGTTACTTTACACCTTATGGATTCCAGTTTCTTCACTTTTCACATACGACATAACAGAGGGTGGAGAGAGATCACCGTGAGATCGCTTGCTGTGCATACATAGAAACCTGCATTTGGATACCCAATGCCCACCTAACAAACCCAGCATGGTTAGTTTCTAGTAGCCTCACCTAACCTCGGGCAGCCAACCTAGAAAGATAAAGGAGACATGGAGGGAGTAGGGTCCACATGGGTGGAATAAAGATGACAAGTTCCAGATTCAGCGAGAGACCCTGTCTCTAGGGAATAAAGTGAGAATCCTCTGAGTTCCACATGCATGCAGGGTATGCATACACATCACTTATACCACAAACACACACGAGGAGTGTGTGTGTGTGTGTGTGTGTGTGTGTGTGTGTGTGTGTGTGTGTGTGTGTTTGATAACTATTTCATCAGACTGTGAGTATTGAAGGAGAGAATGTGAGGTAGCCTTAATCTTCAGTTATGTTTCCTCCTTTCTGCTCCATCATCACTGCCTCATAAATAGAACAAGAAACAGGGTTAACTCACTTGGCTGAGGACAATGTTGTTTGGTAAAGATGGCCTGTGTTTTTGGCTAGGTCAGACAATGACAAAAAAATACCCATAACAGCCTCTGTAGCATCAGAGTGCTTTCTGTTATACATCTCACACCACACTGGACTCTTTCTATGGTGAAGGTTACTTTCCATACCTCAGTGACAACCGGAAAAGTGTTAGTCAAGTCTCCTTTTGCAGAAAAGACTAAGGATCTTTTGGCTTTATAATGGGTTTCCTCCGATAAATCTGTAGGCTAAAATTATTATTATTACTTTTTTTCTTTTCGCTTTGGAAGGGTTAGGCACACATTAGGTCATGTGCAGTTACTGGCAACCAATCACGGCGATTTTCCTGGTGCTCCTGTTGTCAGTATGTAAGGAGATTGGAGCAATGGGGGCTCCCACAGAAGGAGCTCAGAAGTAACTCAGTTTGCATGTAATTGACTACAAATTGAGATTGCCCTAGCTTCTATCATTCAGGACCTGTATAGGAAAAAAAAAATGGTTGTTAGGAGAATCCTATCTTGCTTAATCATTCTCTCAACCTTTTGATCTTCTTCCCTGTTGATAATCACTGCTGAGCATATTTCTTGCTGCTGAGAAGGTGGGCAGGCGCTGCAGCAGCCCACACCAGATTCTGAGGTACCTCCTTAGGGGGTTGGCAAAGGATACCTCGTGAAGCTGAGAAGTTCTTTTAAAAATGTGTTTGTTTCCTTCACCCTAGAGAGTCTGAGCAATCAGTTTTGGGCTTTTCCATTCTAGACTGTTTATGCTTATAAAGTGAATAATTTATTCAATGTATGAGAGTGGGTTTTTTTCACCCTAAACATTTTCAGTTTTGATGACTAATTTCCATATATGCTAAAGGAGATTTTCAAATTGATTAGGAATTTTTTTCTTTGAGTCAGCCCATGCAAATTTTCTCCTCTGGAGACTTCTGTTAAGTATTTTAAGTTGACTTTTTTTTTTTTAAATTTTAACTGGAAGTCAACAACTTTCTATTAATTTCCAAAGCTATAACCAAATATATTGTTATCTGATGTGCTGGTTAGTTTTATGTCAACTTGCCACAAGCTATGAACATATCTGGGCAGAGTGACTCTTGAGAAAATGCTTTTGTAAGATTGACCTGTAGGCAAGTTTGTTGTTCATTTTCTTGATTGGTGATTGATAGTGGGGTACTGCACATTGTGAGTGGTGCCATCCCTGGGTTGGTGGTCCTGGGTTCTATAGAAAACAGGCTGAAAAGCCACGAGGAACAAGACAGTAAGCATCACCCCTTCATAGTGTCTGCATCAGTTCCTGGCTTGAGTTTTTTTCCTGACTTCTTTGGATGATGAACTATGATGGAGAAATATAAGGGAAATAAAAAATACCTCTGCAAGTTGCTTATAGTCATAGTGTTTTATCACAGTAACAGAAACTATGACACCTGGCTATATATAGAATTTGAGATAATTGAAATGTATCTAGACTCCTTGACCCAAAGCAGCAAGCTCCCCCACATCACTGATGGATGTAGTACAAAACAGAGACAGCATAAGCATTATTAGCTTCTACATGTCCAGATACAGGGCACAGTAAAAGATTTCTTGGTGCTTATGTCTTAGAATGACAACCCAAAACACTGTTGGAAGTAGATTTCATTCCAATAATCTAGGTCTTATAGAAATGTCTAGTGAAAGGAAGGGGTATGGCAATTGGGCAGGATGCTGCACCCAGACTTAGTGAACATGTCTTGCTTTGTTATCAATATGCAGTGGAGATACAGAAAGAATCAGGAGAATGGTGTCATCTCTGTCTCAGCTTGGTAGTGTTATGTTTTATGTAGCTGTTTCATTAGAATGACAAAGAACATTTTATGCTGTGTTTGTTATGAATAAAAAACATGTTTTAGTACTTCTAGCCTTTTGAATGATATTTAAGCCAAGTGTCTTGGAAATGTTTATGTGTTCTGTAAGTCACTCCTCCAGTGTTTATAGATTTTCATATCTGTATGCCACCATTTAATCTATTTTATCTAAATACATTATTCTTTCTTGCGTGTGTGTGTGTGTGTGTGTGTGTGTGTGTGTGTGTGTGTGTGTGTGTGTGTGCTTATATGCATGCACTTATGTACAAATGGGTGGTTTTTGTGCAGGTGTATGAGGACATGTGTATGAGTACATGTGTATGAGTATATATGATGGTAAGCATCAAGTTTTGCTCCTTGAGAAAGCAACCCATCTTATTTTGTTTTGATTTTAGACAAGATCTTTTACTGGTCTATAGCTAACAATTCAGCTGGATGGGCTAGCCAGCAAGCCCCAGGCATATGCCTGTCTTTGCCTCTCTAGCAATAAGATTGCAAGCATAAACTACCATGCCCAATTCTTTGTTTGTTTGTTGTTTGTTTGTTTTAAATGGTTTCTGGGGATCAAACTCAGTTCTTGTGTTTACATGGCAAGCACGCTGCTAACAGAGGTATCTCCATAGCTTCCTCATTCTTTAGGGAACTTTTTCTTGCAGTGAACCACTTCAGATTCTCTCTCTGTAAAGCTTTTCCTGACCCTCCAGGCTGGATAAACGGCTCCTGTTTTTTTCCACCCTAAATAATTAGTTGCATCTCAATTACCATACCTGCTACTTGCTCTGTAATTACTTGTTCACATGCCAGATTCTAGCTAGACTGTTAGGCATATGTTTTGTAGACATGAAGTAGGTCAAGCAGAAAAACAGTAAGTTCCTTACTTAAGGCTGTCATCGTTCCAAATTATATATTTATAGAGAATACAAAATGTGCAAATATGATGATGATGATGGTGGCAGCTAAGAGGAGAGAATAAAGAAAAATCAAAGGTATAAATAATCAGACTTTGTGAGCAGGGAACATTTACAGAAAGGATAGGAGATAGGCAGGTTAATATGTGGAAGTGTGTGTATAGGATGTATTTGTTCTATTACTAAGGACTGTGGTCATGAGTTCTGGCTCTGAGACTCAATGCTTGGCAACATTAAGAGAAAATTACAGAATAAACACAAAACTGACAAATGAATTTATTTATAGCTTGGACCTAAACTGAAGATAAGAAACTTCTCATTCTGTCTTTACCTTGTCAAAAGTCGTGTTATAACTTTACAGAAAAAACGGATAGCCAGATAATGTGCTAATATAGGTGTAGCATTAGATCTACAGTACAGGAATGTGGAGATAAATCTTTGTCATGATCCTAGATGCCAGGATATCTGGGAGTGACCATGATCATTCCCATAAAGGCACTGTATATAACATAATGCATTCTTTCAGCACACAGTCAATAAACAATCAGTAAACAAGGCTTATTATATGTAGCAGGTAAATAAAGTAAGCACTACAATTATCAAAAGCAGTGCCCCCCTCAAGCAGAGGAAATCTGATGATTTGATCCAGGTGTCTATGCATATTTCCTTTATGAAACCACCTGGAGGAAAGACACATTCTGTTTGCTCAGTTTGAGGTGTATATTACTGAGAATGCCTAGTTGAAGGACATAGTTCAAGAAAAAAAATGCTTGCACATATCTGGACATTTTTTATTTAAAGTCATGAAGCATTGAATTCAAAGGATTGAAATGATGGAGAGGAACAATTATGGGAATGTTCAACCTGAAGCCAAAGAAAAGGACCTACAAAATTAGTGTAAGAGAATCTCCCTAAGAGGGCCTGTTTCACTGACTAGCTATTATTAAGTGTTTTCTCTGTGGAGTTGGAGGTGAGAAAGAAAACCTCTGTATATTTCTTAGGGTCCCATTAAGGCTCCATAAGTCCTCAAGTGGGGATAAAACAGACATTTTCCTACATGAACATATGCAATAGTCTCAAGGCACCTTTACCGTTTCCGAGATAATTAATAAACTCTTATCTGGTCAGAAGAGACACAGGTTGGATAAGCTTGAAGGCATTTATCTCTTCTGAAGACTTTATAGTTCTCTTCTTAAATATAATATGCACAAAAAATAAAATAGAAGAAAATAAAGGTAGGTTATGACAGTGAACATCTAGGACACCAGAGCTTGAAATGGATATAGAGGATCCAGAATTCAAGGTCATATTGAACAACACAATAAATTCAAAACCCTATCTCAAACACACACACACACACCAAGAAAAACAAAAACAACAAATCCATGCCCACTGTCCATAATAAAATAGTTGAGCTACAAATTATGAAATTCATTCCTCCATGGTCTCTAGCTTTATTTAAGAGTTATATAGAATGTAGCCCTTTCTAGTCTAGTCCACTGAAATTGTAAGAAACTTTATAACAAAATTCTATGTGTTTTTTATAATAGAATTATTGTCAGAAAAAGTTAAAGAGCCACACTTTATAGGTGTGCAACTGTCCCTATTTGAAGTATAGGATAACTTAGAGTCATTAAGCAACTGGTCCAAGATAGCAAAACAAAGCATGCCATGTTTGACTAGGTCCTCTTTGTGCTGTAAGTCTCATGGCCTTTTACTTGAACATGTATATCTCCTGTTGTATCTCTTTCTCAACATTTATCAATTGCTTCATCTTTTCTGCTTTGTGGTTTGTCATATGTATACTATTAGTCTCTGAAATTCCTTAAAGTCCTTGTAAGTTGATTTCTTCCATAGAAGTCCATGGAGTGAGTGATAACATGATACATTGTCTTGTGAAAATAATTACATTTTTATTAGCAACTCTGCATGGTGATTTTTGATATACATGATAGCTTACAGAGTGAGTCACCTGTGCATAAATGAGGTTCGAACCAGACAATGGGAAAATATAATCAGATTAACTATTAAATAAGTATGCCAATTTAGATTATTTCTATTTTCTAGCATACATTAATGTATGTCAGAATATAAGGAGAAGCCTACTCAAGATACTCTAGTAGGGAGACTCTGTAAAGAAGAAGAATAGAGAGTTTTATTGAGGGAAATTGTCTGAATTCTTCAAATAGGGAATTTTAGATGAAGAACGTGCCCTTAGGAAAGGTCTAAATGACAAGAGCTGGCACTGGGTCAGAATCTATTAGAAGAATGAAATTGGAAAATCCATTAGGCTGCAGGCTTTTAAAAATGGAATTGTGAACTTTTGCATCCATATAAACAGCCAGGACTGAAAAAGGAAAGGTCAGCTTTAAACTCTGATGAAAGGATCTACATTAAAAAGGTTTGGCAATTTCAACTGTCAGGTTGTGATTGCTAATGACTCCATAGGGAAGGGGAGGAGAGGAAGCAAGATCTAAGACAGGAGTGTTTATCTCTTCTCATGGGAAGAGGAGCTGGGCCAGAATTCAGTAATGTTTCTTAAACCTCCTCTGGGTGCCAGTTTATACAGTAGTGTGATGGTGAAGTATCCATAGTAACCAAAACATAGGAATGACCAGTGAAGTCAGAAGTTACACAGAGGTAGCAGAGCTCATGTGTAAATAATATAGCTGTACTGAATTTCTCTCTTTCTCTCTGGGATCTTGAACACTTATTAATGATTTGAAAGATTGCATTTAGTTATCTATTTTGTGTGTGTGTGTGTGTGTGTGTGTGTGTGTGTGTGTGTGTGTGTGTGTGTGTGGTCATGCACATCACAGCAAGCATATGCAGGTCAGAAGACAGCTGAGAGGCCTCTCCCTTCACTGTGAGGGTCTTGCTGCCCAGGTCTATAGGCTTAACAGCACAGAGCCATCCCATCAGCCTCTTCTGATTTCCATTTCTTTTTCCTCATCTGATTCCTTTTACTGAGCTCATTTAATCTTTTATTTACCTTAGATAATCATAACGTGAACTTATTCTCTGATCTTCAAACGTGAGCAGAAAATAAGCTATTTTTTTTTTGTCCTATACCAGCCTGCATTGATATCTAGTGTCATGTAGTGGTGTTTTTCATGTTAGATTGTGGTTACATGTTTGTAATTACATGTTTTCCCCCACACCCCACCACTGTAGGGAGAAAAGAAATCAAAGGTTACTTTAGTCTTTTGTCTTAGCAAATATAGCATAATATAAAGCACATAGTAAGCTCAGTAAGTATTTTCTGGGTGAAAGAAATATGAATGACTGTCCTTTTCAGTGAAAATCTGCCTTTCCACTTACTATTTCTTCCCCATTCCTCTTTTACAATTCCCACTTGGCTTTGGGAGAATTCCCTTGTCTTCATTTTTTTTTTTTTCTTACCTGGGTTTATATTTTTTTTATTGTATGCCTTGGATTTAATGAAAGAAAAAAAAGCCACAACATTCTAAGGTGTTAGATACTGTGCCAAGTACTGAAGACTGGCAAATACAAAGAAGGCAAAGCTTGGTCTCCTGGGGTGTGATACTCCAAACACAGGCATCTTTTGTGATTCACCATTAGGAGATTCCTCAAATGAATTTGCAAGTCAACCTAGCGGTAAAGAGAATGCATGGACGGCTTTCAGGAAGGCAGTTCAAGAGAATGTGGTGAATGGTTTGTGAATGGAAGAACTATTCAAATACATGAAAAGACCAGTGTGTACACATGAAATATTTTCTCTTTCCAAATGAAGTCCTTTCTTTGTTATCAAGGGATTACTGCCTAAGAGTTGGTCACTCAGCAAGAATTCATTAGCTCTCTTCTGCCATTGTGCTTGGCTCCATTAAGGGATGGGCGTAGTTGATGTGGTAATAGAAACAAAGAGATGCATATTGTAGGTCTCATCTGAAGAAATATGATTAAAATGTGAAACAATTCATAAAGCCATGAGGTTTATCCTTAACTACTGGCTTATAGACCAGGGCAGTAAATGAAAAGGGATTTTAAATAAATTGTAATCCATTTGTAAAAATAGTCAGAAATATTTATTGGTTTCTAGTTGTGGGCAAATATTGTGCTGAGAAATGACAAGATTAATATATCGTCTTTGTTGCTGAAGAGCTTGTACCCTGTTGAGATTATAATGTTCACTATAACACTAAGGAAAGAGGGCACATCTGAGATGCTTGCTCTGAGAAGCTATAGAGGCTGAATTAAAGAGGAAGGTTTTGGCCAAAATCTTGAATTATGAGTAGCAGTTAAGATTTTTGTTTGATTGTTTCATAAATTAAACTTTTAATTTGTGTGTATGTGCATGGGAATGCCTATATGTGTGGTTATGTGTATACAGGTGTGTGTGTGTGTGTGTGTGTGTGTGTGTGTGTGTGTGTGTGTGTGTGTTTGTGTGTGTGTGTGTGTTTGTGTGTGTTTGTGTGTGTGTGTGTGTGTGTGTGTTTGTGTGTGTTTGTGTGTGTGTGTGTGTGTGTGTGTGTGTGTGTGTGTGTGTGTGTCTTTCTGTTGTCATGTATGTATGCAGGCACATATATAGCATGACATGCATGTTGAGGTCAGAGGACAACTTTCAAGAGCCAGTTCTCTCTTTTACCATGGACTATAGGGAAGGTACACAGGCAGTCAGTTTGGCTGCAAACACTGTTACCTGCTGTTCCATCCCCCTGGGTATCGCTTGCTTCTTTAATCTGTTCCTAATTCTTACTGTGTTTGTTCATAGCTGTTACCAGCAGTGACGTCATATTATATGATTCTGTGGATAATGTAGAGCTGAGAAGTATCTTTCTATGAGAGATATATTTTACAAAGTAACCTTATAGATAGGAAAAATAGAGGAAACAAGGAAAATAAAAGTTAGTATTATTTTATCATATCCCCCATGCTTATCACTTATTTCTACAAATTAATTACAATAGATTATTCTTGTATTTGACTTTACCTTTTTTTTGGATTAATGTCACTTATGATACATCAGCATTGCTTTGATAGGTTTATAGTCTCTTAAATTTGTTTTTCTTTGAAAACAGGAAATTACATTTTATACTTTTTTTCAGAGGAAGAAGTAGAAAGGAACAGAAATTTTAATGTCTACCTTACTACAATAACTGTATCAAGTCCTTAAAATGTACTTTAATCCCTTCAGTAATCCTATGATGAAGAGTGAATGGACTCATTTTTCAAGTGTATATATTGAGGTACCAAAAGAAGTGATACCTTGTCCAAAGTTACATTTTGATTGCTTTAGTGTGATTCAGACTGAAATGATTTGTCATATCTCTTCTTCCTATTCTTTCCCATAGCACTAATTTTTAAATGTTTTTTTTCTTATACTTTTCTCTTTCTGTCATAACAATGTAATATTTCCTGGACAATTACAACCCCACTGCTATTTCTAACCATGATTCTTCAGGGTATCTGAATCCCATATATATGAATAATACATATTTAAATCAGTGACTCTAAATACTGAGTAAAGAACAGCATGGTTTACTGGTTCAAGATTTAAATGCTGTCAGGGAGTTATAAAGACAAATAATAGGTCAAAGGTCTTGCTTCATCCATCAAGACAGTCATGTTGAGAAGCTAATAAGTACTCTGGGCAAACAACAGGGTATAATGGAGACCTGGTAACATCTGGTAAACACATCCCATGCACACAAGTTGACAATTAAAGCACAACTGAATATTAAAAGTATACCTACTAAAATGTTTAAAGCTTCAACTTACATTTCATGGGCAACTCCCATAAATCCACAGTATACTATGTCCTAGGAATGAAATGGTTCTTTCTCTAGATCCCTCCTCTACCTTGAAAGCATGGTGGTTTCTGTTTCATAAGTCAATGGCACTCCCCATACTCTGGTCCTCATTAAGGGCCCTGTACCATGTGCTATGCTAGCTCTTTTGCGTGTGATCCTGTGTCGCCTTGTTCTTCCCTGACTATTTCTTATTGTAATTTCCTACTTTCCTTGCTGGGTTCCCTTGCTTTCTGTTTGCTGTTCCTTTGCTATAACCTCTCTACACCTATAATACTCCATAGATCCCTCAAACTCACCTTATATGCCCCTCTGCGGAATTTGAACGTAATGAGAGTTCTCTCTTTCCTTAGCTTGTGATGACATATACCTTTGTCTCTTCTCCTCTCCCCAGGGCCATTCTTTTTCAGTTGCCTTCTCCAACATGTACTCTAAACTCTCCTTTTCTTATGAGAACTGTTCCAAGGCTCCAATGGAGAAGGCACACGAGACTAATGATGGGCAGGGGCTGAGAGAAATAGAAACTTGAAGGTTGTATTAGGGACTTTGGTATCAGTCCCAAGTGCAGCAAGAGTTCACTGAAGGGTTTAAAGCTGAGGTATAATGAGATCTTATTTGCAATTTTGAGTCAAGGCAGGCAAACATGGATGTGGGGTGACTAGCTATGAGAAAATCAGGAAAACTTGGAGGAAGGAGAATGAGAATATTAGCTTGGTTGATGACAGTAGCAATGAAGGTGGAACTAAGTATGTGTGTGTGTCTGTGTGCATAAGAGATATTTATACCTTGAGCAATTTGACACAACACAGATGATGAGAAAGGAGAAAATTCTTGGTTTCTTCAGAGGAAGGAGACCAATGAGGTTTGATACCCCCAGCTCTTCCAGGCTGATTAGTTCCAGCTGTTCTGGTTTCTTAAGGGGTTTCCTGTTATGCAAATACCATGACCTTTTGACTGCTTTTCTTTCTCCTCAGCACTGGAGTATCTACTTTTACAGGGTGAAATATTTGTCAGTTCTTTAAATATTGAGAGGTCCATTATAGGAGGAAGGATTAAAATGACTGTGTGGCCACAGGAGCATAATCAGGGAGGCAGGTGTTAGCGATGCATAAAGAATTTTATGATTTAATAAATAGAAATGTGTTGGGAGACATTTCTCCAGTCCTCTGTGACTGGAATTGCTTATGTGATCTTCTGTGACCATTTCATGGGGATTATTATAGCAAGGATTTAGACGTGGGATACAGGAGAAACTTGGGAGGGAATGGCCAGATAAATCATCCGCAGACTTTATTTTCACTCTGAGATTCTATAGTTCCATGATATTTCCTTGTTCATCTTTCTCCCATTGTGACAAATATAGGAAATTCTGAATAACTGTGGCCTGGAGAACCTCTCTTGGGTCTTGGCTGCTTGTTCATTCAGAATTTTGTCATTTCTTTGAGTGTATGCATGAGAGCACAATTTATTCAGAACAGTCACTCAGCAGTAAGGCACCAAGATGCATTAATGAAGCTACAGTAATTGAGGATTTTACCCAAGTGTAACTCCCAGCCCCAGCTCATGCATAATTCTTCTTCAGTATGGATTGTTACTTCCATAGCTGGCAAGTCGTGACCACCTTGGAAGAGCTGTAACTTTTAATTATAAGAGATGTTTCTTGCAAAACAGGAGAATTATTTGGTTATTGTCTGGATATTGAAGTTTTGAATGTCAAGATCCTTTGGGATAAAGGATGATGTGATGTACCATACACATACACTTATATATGTATGTATGTGTGTAAGAATCAAGCTAACATGGTATTAAGGCTGTCTACTATTTGAATGACGAATGCAGCTTTTCATTTGTAAAATTAGTGTTCTCATTAAACCACTATCTACATTAAAAGAGGATATTGTGAAAAAAGAAAACAAAACAAAACAACAACAACAACAACAAAAACATACTGAGAAGCCACATCTACTAACCAGGACACCAAACCAAAACATACCCATTCTGCAAGAGGAAAGTGTAGCCAGAAGTTTGTCTGGTCCCACCCAGCCCTGCAGTCCCACAGCCACTTATAAAATAATCACTCAGAACCTTATATTAATTACAAACTGTATGGCCAATGGCTTAAGGTTCTTGCTAGCTTGCTCTATCATCTTTAATTAACCCATTTCTATTAATCTATGCTTTGCCACATGGCTGTGGCATTACCAGTCTACCGGCATGTTGCTCCTTGGATGGTGAACTGATGTCTCTTCTGCCTCTGCCTTTCTTCTTTTTGTCCCTCTCTTGGATTTCCTGCCTGGCTATAACCTGACTCGTCATAGGTTAGAGCAGCTTCTTTATTAACCAATCATGGCAAAAAATATTCACAGCGTACAGAAAGACATCCCACAGTACTTCCTTTTTTCTGTAGCAAGGCACACAGGACCCCGAGGCTGGGTGGGAGCTGAGAAAACTTACAGCTATAGGAGGGGGTGACATTTATGAACAGAAATGTGTGTGAGCTACATAATATCAGGGCTTTTCATAGTCCAGCATTAGATTAAATTCCATGAGCAAAGTGACAGTGGCACTTAACATAGTGTAGGAATGTGACTGGTTGATTGAAGCTCAGGCTTCATCAGTAAGCTATTCCAGTAGCTTTAAAGATGTAACCCCACATAGGCTATTAATTAAGTTGTGGAACCTCAATGTTTCCCAGCCACCTTCCAGTGCATTAGCCAGCTGTTATTTCCAGTAGACCCTCTAGATAGGGATGGTGTTAGGTAGCAGCTCAGTAAGATTTAAAAACAGAGTAGATGAAATAGAAGCTGTCCTCAAAAGGGCTTTTGCATAAGAGTACAATAAAAAGAAATGTTCAGTAAGTGTGTAACATTTCACAGTAAAGGGATCAGTCTACAGAGAGCAGTCTAGGATACCTGGGTGAGTAGCAGAGTTTAATATGAGATTTGGATTTAACAATAAAGGATAGAAAAGGAAATTCAGGCACTAGAGAGAGGTCTCTGCAGCTAAGAGTGCTTGCTGGGCAAGCACAGGACCTTAGCAAAAATCCCCAGAACCCATGTAAAAGCTGGGCATGGTGTTCACATGCCTGCAACCCCAGCACAATGGGTATATCTTTGGAGTGGGCAGATAGGAAACAGGGATTTCTGGGACCTGCTGGCTATTAACCTAGCTTAGTTTTGGTGAGAGAGGGATTCTGTCTCAAGAGAATAAGGCAGAGAGTGATAGACAGGACACTTCAAGTCCTGCAAGCCTCACCTTGTGTGCACATACACATAAACTATGTACATACGCCACACAGATGCACAGAAAAAAAAAGGAGGAAAGAAAGGAAAATTAGGTAGGAACCAGACATGGAAATAAAAGTGAATAAATCAGTTTGAGTATCTACAAATGAGCTGAATTCAAAATCAATTACAACATTATTTCCCTTGAGCACAGTATTCATATTCTGAAAAAAATCATAGTCTAGTTAAATAATGTCTTGCTTCATGAAAAAGATTATAATGGTAGAAGTTGTAACATCATCTGTGACTATGTAGGCTTTATACATATTGACATGTTTCATCCTTGAAGAACTCTAGAAGTAAGTACTAACTGCATCCCAATCTTGCAAGTGGAAGAGCTGAATGGGAATCAGAGAAGATGAAAAAGAAAAAGAATTTATCCTTCGTCACAGACAAGTTTCTGTCCTACTTATAATAACATTTATCCAAGAAAGAAGATGAAACAGGTGGTGATTGAATGTTAAAAGAGACAAAGAAGTTGTGGGTGTCATTCTATAGACTGTGGGTGGTTGGTGAAGGCACCTTCTTCCTTAATGCCTTGTGGGAAGTAGGCTGGAACTCAATTCACCTCATCCTATCAACACAGGAGGGATGGCGGGGCTAATCCCCCATACTGATGCTACAGCAAACTAGGTCAATAGGATTTCCTTTCCCCTGAGGCTGTGAGGCCCAATAACCAGCCTTTGGAGCGCATATGTTACATTTCTGTCCTTGCTTCCAGGCTCTTTGAGGCATTTTAAAATGAGAGGGACTATCTAACTCCTACTGAGATCAAACTCTTATTAGTATTCAATCAGCTACCTTTCCTGCTTTGTCTGCTAAAGATCTCCAGGTAACCAAATCTCAATGTGCCTCTCTTTGGAATTTCCCTTGAGTACAAATGAGTCTGTGCTTATCCTCCTGGAAGATGTTCTGTGAGTTCTAAGACCCAGCACAAAGCTTGATATAGGGTAGGCAGTACGTAAATATTTCTTTGATAAGTAAGAAGACAGCACAGTGATCAGAATTGGAATTAGGATTAATGATATATATTTGATTTTAAAATATTTGTTTTGAGAGAAAATGTGTAGTTATTAAGATGTTTGAATAAGACAAATAAGTTGGCCAGCTCTCTCTCATTAGTCTCACTGTCCCCTAGGACAAATGCACCTGTCTATCAGTTCCCCTGTGAGCTAGAATGCCAGTAAAGGAACTGTCATTTTTGCATTTCTACTATCTCTTTAGTGTAGAACACCCTGATAGTCATTGGTCCAATTTGCCTTTTCAAATGGCAGCTGTGTCTGTCTGTATTCTAGAAGGAGACAAGGAAGTCCAGGGAAGATGAAAAGCCTCTTACAGAGATTCAGAAAACCTTTGTTCAGAACCCTGTGCCTGCAGTTATCCAAGGCAGGTGACTGGCCGCGCCAAACCTCAAATTCTTCACCTGTCACCTGGAAGATAATGATACCTTTTGTTGTTGTTGTTCAATTCCTATGGTAATTAATGAGGAAAGTGTGCAAATCTGATGCAGACTAGGCGCAATAAAAATCTAATTTCATTTTTTTCCTTCCTTTGTACCAAGCAAATAGTTCATACAATAAAATAATAAGGATGGCTTTTCTAAATTTGGTCTGTGTGGAGGTTTTAGCACTGAGTTACTATGGCAACTTACTTTTTATTTTTATTTTTTTTTGGAAGGAAATTTTCTTGAGTATTGGTAATTTAAAATTAAACTGCTGTGTGGAAGAGCTACAGAATATCAGCCAGCTTGTTTTTGTTCTTCATCCTTACTAATCCAATTGACTTGTGGTGTTTTCATTTCATTTCACAGAAGCATGGGGGCTAGCTTTTCCCAGTAAACACACCTGTGGAACCATGAACCTTGCTATATGTAATTTATTTCAATATAATTATCTCAGGCTGGGATGACAGTAATGTCTCTGCTATTCAGGCATGAGAACATGAATTCAGACTCCTTGACCCAAATAAAAAAAAGCCAGGCATGGACATGAATTTCTGTAACCCTGATCTAAGGCAAAGGGCACAGAGACAGGTAGACTCCCAGAGACAAACCAGCCAATTGATAGCACTGGGTTCAAATGAGAGACCACCTCTCAGAAGATAAGTTAGGAGGTAACCAATGAAGATACCCAATGTCTATCTCTGGCTTGTACATGCACTAACATACATGCATGTGTAATATTCTCACGTGTAACACACACACACACACACACACACATATTTTCAAGTAATTCTTAAGTATATACTGTAGCATAGTATTTTTATTTACTGGAATTTGAGATCATCAGAAATTATGACTATTTATTGCTCTGAATTTAGGATGGAAAACATATACCACAAATTCTGAAACTTCTTATATTCCGACCCATGGCTGTCTTTTATTAGTCCACTTTTCCTCTGCACACAGAACTACAAAAGGAAATTTTTAATGTAATATTATTAGCATGTAATTTTGTAGCTTATTTGTTCTTTGTTGACTAAAACATAAGCAAGGTCCAGACTTTTACTGAAGTTGCTTGCAGCCTCTCCGGCAATTATATTATTTTGAGGTCCTGATGACTTGGGGTCAAGGATCTCTGGAAAGCATTTTACTCCACAGAACTGTTAGCATAGTGTACTTATGGGGGTAATTTGTGCTTTATGATCCCTGACTACATGGAGAAGAACTAAAGTGAGTGAGTGATGACTTACTCAGAGTAGCAGCAACAGCTGTATATTTCCTGCAGGTGGCCTCACTGTTGATCTAAAAGGTAAATCTAAACCTGAAATTTGTGCTCTAAATGAATAAGTTAAAAGTGACCATCATCTCTTAATTAAAAGTCTCAGATTTAAGTGACTTACCACCCTTGTGGCTTTTGCTGGGTGCAGTCATGCTCTGTTTATTGCTCTGGATACTGGTGATGTGACATTCTCTGTTTTTAAATATTCATATATTATAAATATGAACATTTTTCTGTTTATAAAATTCTAAAAGATGCAATGCCTTAGAGTACACAAACAAAAGCAATCACATATGCAAACACATTAAAGTAAAACAACAGAATGTCAGAATAAAATGGGATGATAGGGAAGGATGACTATTATTTAGATGAGCATCATTAAATGGATAAAAGATTTCTATCAACCAGAATAGCTGTCTAAAGTCAGTGGTGTAATATCTTCAAATTGTTTAGGGAAAATTACTGTTGTTTAAAAAAGCTTATATGTTGCTTAGCTATCATTTCAGTTGAAGTTAAAAAATAAAATAAAATAATCCACACACTCTTCCTGAAAATAGGTAAAATAAGACAGATTCATAACAATCACAAAAGTCAGGAAGATACACTTTTAAATTCAATACTGATTTTCACATTAAGAAAATAGGAACAAAGAGTGGAACTAATGAACAACAGAAACATGAAGATAGAGGATGGAGAAAGTTGAGAAGAGAGTTATAAAGATGTGATTCATGGAATTTTCCAGAAAGAATACAGTCTCTGAATAGTTAATTTTATTGTTTTAAACATGTTTGAGATACACAAGTTAAAAGTCAAGGGATTGCTGACCTGGAAATTTTACATCTAGATGTATACTATGGGGAAATCCTCACACGAGTGCAGAGACAAAAGGAAAACCACATAAATAAAAAAATAACAAAAGGATGTTTCCTGCAGTGTTGCTTATAATAGTGTAAAGCTGGAAAGAAGTAATCCTGTTGTTATTTTGTAGGATGGAAATCTATTGGAAATTAAGATTAAAGAATAAGA
This sequence comes from Peromyscus californicus insignis, assembly GCF_007827085.1. Taxonomy (NCBI): domain Eukaryota; kingdom Metazoa; phylum Chordata; class Mammalia; order Rodentia; family Cricetidae; genus Peromyscus; species Peromyscus californicus. The sequence goes on along the minus strand of NW_026294562.1, from coordinate 111,466,999 downwards.
TTTATATTTACCCAAATACACATGTTTTAAAATGTTGAATGATAAATTACAGGAAAATGTATATGGTGGAAAACAATCTTTGTACATGGTTATAAAGCCACGTAAGAGCCTTTTATGAAGGTATATGCACATATGTTAAAAGCTTAGAGGTATGGATTGAATGCATATCATATTCATGATAAAGAACATCTCAGGAAAGATTAAGATGACTACATAATACTTTAGGTGATGAGTGTACTGGGGTGTGTCCTATAGTCTTTGCGTTTTCCTGTATTATTTCATTTTATTAAAAAATTAAGTACATTTTACTGGAAAATGATATGTTTTAGTTGTTCCAAATTAGTATTCTTGAAGCAGTTTCATTGATATTGGGAAATGTCACTTAGTACCGGAGGAAAATCACAGAAACTTTTGAGAAGAAGAGGTAGTTATTGAGCTGCCAAAAGCAATTGTTCAAAAGCAGTAGTCTAATGTTAAAAAATCAATAAGTTTGCTGAAGTTTAGAAGACAAAATTTCCTTTCATGAACGTAGTTTTGGGTCTTTTGCAGAAAATAAAAAAACAATGTATGTGCCTTCAGTTATTGTGTTAAATTTAATTTTTTTCCTTACATAATTTTAAAACATTTATAAGATTTTAATTATTTAGTTGATTGTTCTATTTCTTCCTTATCAGTCTCTGTTCCCAGATTTATAAAAAAAAAATAAAATAAAATATCAACCCAATGTTTTTATTCAGTGAGAAGTTGACTAGAGTCACAAAAGCCCAGCGTCTGGGGAGAGAACAATGGACTTATGGAACATAGATATCCCAGTGTGTACTACCAGGTGGGGCAGGGGAATGCTTGAATTTTTGTTTCCTTGTTCTCCCAGCAAGTTTGGTAATTTGAAAAAGACTTTTCTGATTCAGTATACCCATATGCTAGTTTTGGTTAAATATGTGGTCGACCCATATAGACTTCAAAAAATCACCTAAGCTCTAATGAAAGTGATTACATAAGAGAAGAACTATAAAGCAATACCAATGCTTTGTATGATGAAATTTAATATGTGTGCGTTCAGAATACAAATCCCATCCCAGATATATCTATTAATAAGTGTTTTTATAAGTACAAGCATAGTGTTTACACTTGGGTGTGTCTAAATGTACATATATGTGTAGTCATGTAGAGACCAGAGGACAACCTCAGCTGTCATGCCTCAGATGCCATTCATGTCGTTTGAGTCAGGGTCTCTCTGTGGCCTGAAACTCACTAAGTAGGATAGACTGGCTAGCCAGTGCATCAGTCACAACTGTGACCATTTCTTGGAACTGTTATGAAGAACTAATATTTGTAAAGCACTTAAGATAGTCCTTGATATTAATTTTGTCAATCAGATGTGTACATCTCATACACCAAACACTAAGCTCTATGCTATATATAATATATAAATTAATGAGAAAGATGACCTTTCACCTAAAAGAATTTATAATCAGTAGACAAAGGAGAACCTGAACATATAATCAGAAGTCTAATGATTTTATAAAAGAAATACCTCTTATGGAGATGTTGAGAGCCATGACAAAATAGTTGCATTTTTTTTCTTTCACTCATTCATTCAACAACTTCATGACTTCTGCCAACTAAACGCCAAAAATGGTTTCAGGTACATGAGTAGAGAACACAACAGTGGAAAAGACAGGCAGTTTTCCACTGTCCTCTGTCCATAAGCTTTCTAAGATGACAATACCAAGCCAAGCAAATGAACAAGCATAATCATAGTCAATTGTTGTATATGCTCTAAAGGAAATCTTAGATAATTATGGTGGATGTCACTTGAAGAAAGTACAGTAAGGAAGGACCTGTATGAGGAAGTGGCATTGGATCCAAAACACAAAGAACAGAGAATAAAAAAGAACATCCTATGTAAAAATGAGGAACCTATAAGTATAAAGACTCCAGAGCCAGAAAGAACAAAAACAAATTTGTCTCAATCTAGATAAAAATAGATCAGTTTGACTGGGTCACAGCATGAAGGAGAATATGTTAATACATGAGATGGCATCAGTAGCAAGGTGTACATATGTAGCGATTGAGTCATGAGACAGTTTTGAGATTTGGGGTTGTACTCTCTGATATGAAAAGTCTCTGTCCTGGATAAATGAATGACACACTCTTCTGCTTCCTCTTTGTGTAGCACACTGTTCTAAAACTTCATTGCTTAAGCCACCCTCTATTTCATTGCTTCTCACTTGTGTAGGTAGACTGATTTGGGCTAGGCATTTCTTTGTCCCAATTTTGAGTCTCGTACACAGCTGCCTGAAGAACTAGGTCTAGGCTTAACTTGAAAGTTTGGTTCAGATGCTGACAATGAGGCTTCTGCTCAGTTTGAGGAGGTTTCTCTCAGTACCCTTCCACTTCCTCTCAGTATGATCTCTCTGGGCAACTCTCTAGTCAGGTATGTGTATGAAATCCAATACAGAGAGTTCAGAGCTCCCTAAAGCATCAGTTTTGAAGTTAGCAGATATTGTCAAGGAATACATGTAACATTGGCAAGTACTTCTGTTAAATCATAATACAGTAAGTCTCAGACAATCACTGGGCCATTATGAAACAGGACTATGTGAGAACATGTATTCCAGAATGTGTGGGCATTGAAGACCATCTTTACAGTATCTAACATGGACTGTCTTCTGGTCTGACTCTTACCTCTTCTACATGCAGAACTTCAAGTCTCATTCTATCAAAGCATAAAACTTAGACTTAGAGTCCCCATCTTACCAGCTAAGCCATTTCTAGTACAGATAAAATATTTTAAAGTATGGAAACATAGGATCCAGAGACATAAATTATCTGTCTTCTACAAGCAGCATAAAATAGTGAGACAGGGATGGGAGTGCCATGCTGATATCCAAATTGAAGTTGGGGAGCCACATAGCATTCACTGGTACCTAATCATTCTAATAATCACCATATCTAGTTAGGCAAATGTCATCAGTTCCCTTTGTGGGGGGGCATATCATTTAGGTTGATTAGAAGAGTTGTGATCTTTGAGAATAATTTTCTTTAGCTCTCATCCCTATTTTGTGAGCTGTTGGCTCTATGATTAGACTCATCATTTCTTGCCCATGAAAAAAAGTCTTATGGATATAACTGCATAGCTCTCTCATTCATTATCTGTCTGTAACAGAGGCTCTCAACTTTCCTAATGCTGTGACCCTTTAATATAGTTCCTCATGTAGTGATGACCTCAACCATAAAATTATTTTTGTTGTTACCTCATAGCTGTAATGTTGCTAATGTTATGAATTGTTATATAAATATCTGATATGCAGGGTATCTGATGTGTGACCCTTGTGAAAGGATCATGTGACCCCCAAAGGGGTAGCGACCCATAGGTTGAGAACCACTGCTCTATAGGACACTGAAAACCAATATTGTCTTTTCTTTGAGTACTTCCCCACTATCCCTATATAATTATTATAAAACCTTTGCAGGCTTCTGGTACACTAAAAGCCTGAATTTATATGTGTTTTGTTTGTCATTGTTATCCAGCATCTAAAGTTGTGCCTGGCACATAATATGCATCATTTATTCATTCATCTATTCAATCATTGCATAATTCTAGGAAGTAATATAATTCTCCTTATTTTACAGAAAAAGAAACTTGAAAATCTGAAATGTCAGATTCACACAAGAAGCAAACACATTTCAAACTGATGTATCTGCATTTCAAGTCCCCCATTACTTTCATTAACCCTTTTCTCATCTCCAAGTAAAGTGCCATCTCATGATCACAGTTTTTTCTGAGAATATTCTAGTGTTAACTCTTAGGCATAATTTTAAAAAGCAACATAATAGTAATTGCTGTTTGATTAAGTCTGTGATTTGAATAATAAAATCTGTGCTTGTTCTGTAGAACTTTCTCTCTTAAGATGCAACTGTTCTTTAGTAAGGCATTAATATGGATATTTATTTAATTTGCATGCTATTTGCATATTAATAAATTCATTTTGCAATTAATTTGAGCAAGAAGGAAAGTATTTATGTAAGTAATACATTAAGTGGTACAACTATAAATATATTTTCTAACATATACTAAGCACATTAAATCTACCACTATCATTAACACTTACCTGTGGAATAGAGCAATGATACATTGAAAGATGGATTTATATTTGTATAAATATATATAAATACATATAATGAAATAATATATTTGTTTTTGTTTTTTATATTCTTTTTTGTATGCCAATGGGGAGCTGTATGTATATAGACATAATAGTAATGTGCATAGATTCCCTTCATATAGATTTTATATATACATATGTTTTAATATATAATGAGAATACATTATGTATACACATATAAATTATATTAACACATGTATATTAATATATAGCTCAATTATACAAGTAAATTATTATGATGAATGTAGGTAGAAAAAATAATATGTTAGAGATTGTATTCTTAATATTCTGCTCATAGATGTCACTATTAGATATATAGATGAAGAAACTGAGATAACAAATAATGGATGAATAGTAGAAAAGGAATTTAAGAAAAAGAAAACCAAATTTGTTGTTCTATTTTTTAAAAAGCTTATTGAGGTATGATTGATTTATATACACCTAGAAATACTTATTGCATATGATATGATGGGTTTGAACATATGCATACTGCTGAAATAGTTACCACAATCAAGGTAAAAATTATAGCCATCACTTAAGTTCTTCTACCTCCTCTTTTTTTTGTGGCAAGAACACATCACTTCAGATCTACCTTCACAAATGCTTTGTCAGGACATGAAGTTTTTTTGTTGTTGTTGTTTGTTTGTTTTTGTTTTTGTTTTTTTTTGAGACATAGTTTCTCTGTGTAGCTTTGCACAGTTCCTGGAACTCACTCTGTAGCCCAGGCTGGCCTCAAACTCATAGAGATCTGCTTGCCTCTGCCTCCGGAGTGCTGGGATTAAAGGCGTGTGCCATCACCGCCTGGCGAACATGTGGTTTTGATAATCACTGGCACTATATTGTATGGCAGATCACTGGAAAATTTTCTCCTGCATATCTGAACTTTTATATGTTATTCAACAACACTCCTTATTCTTGCTTTGCAATTCTACATAACTAGTAAGATTCTATAATAATTCTCAAAGCCCTCCCATTTATATACCTTTCCTGAGTTGTTTGCCTTGTATATGTGTTTGGTGTTTGATCATTGGATAAAGCTTACTGTGTAAAATATAGTAGAACAGCTGAATCTGTAAACACATACATATAATGATATATGTAAATAGCACGCACACACATACACACACACACACACACACACACACACACACACACACACACACACCTTTCTCATTGAGGATCCTAAGGCTTCAGTTGTTGCTTTTTCATTGCATAGTCTCAGTAATCACATTCTTAGAGTTACCTACTACTCATCAATTTCATAAGAATGACACGAGACAGAGGCTAAGTAGAGCAACAAAAAGCATCTCTGGGTTTCATAGTGCTCTGGTGATGGGGATTCACATTATGACCATATGAAATAAAATGTATTTCAGAGCAAATGATCAACTGTTTTCTTCTTGTTTGTGATAATACTTAGCTTTTTAAAATCACCCACTAGAAATGATAGGGTAAAGGGTACATTATTGAATTTACTCTGAAAAGAAAATAAAAGGGGGTATAGATATGATAGTAGATTATTGAATCTACTTTTAAAAAGCAACTACTTGGTATAAATATTTTACATTGATATGGATTTTTAAATATTGATACAAAGTTGAGATTATTTTTGATAGCGTATACTGTACATACATTTCTAATCTTGTTCAAGATATTGTGTCTATACATCTTGTGTAACTGTAAAACAAATTTCTAGTCCTTGAAAGTTATTATTACAAACTAACTAGGATATAAAGAAATGTAAGTTAATAGTCATTAAAATCAAACTTGAAGTCATGTTAGAATTGTTTTCAAGGTCAAATGAAGGTATATTTTAGGTAGACAAGCCATCTTCAAACACTTCAAAGATCTACAGACTAGGGCATTTAAGATGTTTTAATAACGTAGGTTCTTTTTTTAATGACAATGAGACATGGCTGCTGCTGGTGGCAGCAATCTACTTTAGAGAAGATGATGGACATTAAAGAAACTCCATGTGGAGTTTACTTCTTTGTGGCAAAAGTTAGTCACTAGGAAAGAAAGTGCCCTTGCCTCAACTGCTGACAATATGCTGTCCAAATGAGACAAGGAGGACACAAAAGAAAGGACTGCTGAACTTTGCCAAGATAAAGTACGACAGCCCTTCAGAATACCCTGCTTCACAGAAAAGTCTGTCAGATGTGCTAGACCTGTAGGTCAAAGATGGATGCCCCAACATTGCAGAGGACCTTGGGTGACTGTCCAGGCAGCCAGCTGTTTCTGCCATTTCTCACATTTTTTTGGAAGTCACTTATTTGTACTTCCTGCTTACTCAGGTAATAGTATTTCCTTCTTGGGTCTCTGATAGAGTTGAAGACTTATAGTTATAGTGATAATTTTCCTTGTTACCAGATTCAGAAAAGAAACTCACTAAAGAGGTGTAAAGTGTATAGGGTTGAGAGACATAAAAGGATAGTTTTTGGTTGGTAATGCAAATTAGGATAGAAGGCAAATTAGGTACAATCCTTTGGACTCACCTAGATAAGATAGCTATAGAGTATTTTCTTTAAATTTGTCAATTGTTAATGGACTAGACATTGCTTATGTATTTATTGCCTATATATAGTATATAGTTATTATTCTTATTGTATATTGTTTTTCTTATATTAGGTATAACCTTTTTTATTTTAGACAAAAAAGGAGAAATGTGGTGATATTTTGTTTGTGCTCTAACAAATAAAGGTTAGAGTGTGAAGCTAGACACTAGAGGCCAGGCAGTGGTGGCATACACCTTTATTCTCAGCACTTGGGATCTCATGCCTTTGATCCCAGTATTTGGGAGGCACCCACCTTTAATCCTAGCACTTGGGAGGAAGAAACAGGAAGTGATATGGCTGGGGAGAGAGAGGAAGTGATAAGGCAGGGTGGAGACAGGAGCTCCATCCCTTTCAGTCTGAGGATTCCTAGAGGTAAGAAGTCTTTCTAGTGGCTGGATGCTTTGCTTCTCTGCTCTTTCAGCCTTCACCCTGATATCTGACTCGGTGTTTTTATTATTAAGAACAATTAGGATTCAAGGTACAACTTACTCTTCTAGTCAAAGTATATACTATGGATTTCAAATCTCAAATGTTGTTGAGTGGTGAAATAAGTAAAATGGGGCAAAGATGGTGGATCCTGTGCCCCATGCATGACCAGGGATCAACTTCTAACCTCAAGGACCTTATTTTTAACATTGATTAAGTAGAGATAATAGTGCCTCACAAGTAGGATGGTTATAAGTGGAGATCATTCATTTTGAATATTAAGATAATTCTTAGTTTGTCATACAAACCCAGTGAATGTTCTTGCTATTAGTAAATTATATTTTATGACCTTTATAATTCATCCAACACTATCATGTTAGGACTAGGGATCAGGTAAGATTTATACCTATTAGAGTAGAGTGCCTAGTATATCCAGATCCATGGTTATCCACAGTGTAAATGCACATAACCATTTCAGAATACAGTAGGTGAAAGTAACCATGACCCAGTGTGTCAATTTTGGAAATGTATACTAGAAATGTTGCAAGTATCATGATGAAAATGCTGTAGGAGTAATTTGCCCATATATTAATGATTACTACAACATTATTTGTAATACTGACAGAAATCATAAGAAGCCTCCAGAGCAGTGCTTAAGTAAATGATGATATATCAATTGATTATTTTCCTAGTGTCTTAGTTAGGGTTTCTATTGCTATGAAGAGACACTGTGACTGTGGCAACTCTTAGAAGTAAAACATTTAACTGGTGTAGCTCACTTGCAGTTTCAGGGGTTCAATCCATCATTATCATGGTAGGGAGCATGGTGGCATGCAGATAGATGTGGTGCTGGCTACATCTTGATCAGAATGGAACAGGAAGTGGACTGAGGCACTGGTAATGGATTGGCCATATATGAGACCTCAAAGCCTACCCCCTCCAGTAACATACTTCCTCCAAAAATGCCATACCTACTCCAACAAAGCAATACACCCTAATATTGTCCTCCCTATGAGCTTATAGGGGCAATTACAGTCAAACTACCACACTCAGTGAAACCAAGAAATACAGTAGTAAAATATACTCAGTTTATAATAGTAAATGAAAATACTGAAATGACTTAGGTACTTTGGTTATATTCTAAAACAATGTATATTTTGGAAAATTTATGAGAATGTTCAAAACTATAAATTTATTGTATTAAATTTATTTTAAAATAAAATACATTTTCTCATAGAGTTAGGTTGGCTGCCTACCAGCTACTAGGTACCATTCTAGATACAAAGAACATCTCAGTCAACAGAACAGAAGAAACAGTCAGCAATATACTCATGCTGTTAGGAGAGTGCTTTGCAAAGTTTTCAAAAATCTATAAATCAGAATTGATATTTTATTTTCCAATTAAAATATTTTAAATTAGCCAATGTTGAAAGTATATAGAACATCATGGAGAAACACACATTATTCAAACATATACTTAGGACACATAGTTGAAAGATGAATGTTAATATTGCTTATTGCCTTCCCTCTTCCACTTCCCAAACAAAATAGGCACATCAAAAACCGAATCCCCCCTCCCCAACATACACCATCCTTTCTCCTCATTTCTTCCATATAGTTACGCATTATGCTCACCTAAGTTCTATTGCTTCTGTGAGCAGTACCCAGAGTAGCATCAGCAGAATGATCGGCAGGATAATCAATAGAATCCTAATGTAATTCATCCCTCAGTTGGACTTCCACACAGCAGTGATGTAACACTATTAATACCCACTATTAATACAGAATAGTGGCTCTCAAAGCCTCAGTCTCAGGGGCCAGACCAGCATCTTGCAGAACTTGTGGGGGCTTGTAAGAAATGCAACCTCTGAGGCCCACACCACATTTACTGACACAGAATTTGTGTCAGCAGCTTGTATCTTAGCAAACCCTCGAGGGGATATTTATGCATGCTAAAGTTTGATACCACTGATGTGAGAGCATTTACACAATAAGCAAGGGGAAGTCTATTGAGTGATTAATGTAATTTTTAATCAGGAAATTAAAGAATGTGACATTAGCTAAGCTCCTTTTATGAACCAGACACCTGACATTTCATTTAATTCACATAACCTCATTAGGTACACATTAGAATATTCCCGTATTACAAATTCCCATGCCATGGGCCTCCACTGAATATGTCAATAATGAGCCTCCCTCACAGCACAGTCAAGCTGTTTGTGAGTAGTTCCCAATGTGAGGCCCCATGCCTGCCTGCATGGGAAAACACTGCTCTCCCAGTGGAGACCCACTGGGTTCTAAGGAGAAAATTCTGTTTTTATGTACTTATTCCCAATCCAAGATGAATGAAAGCAAATAGAAGGACACTAAGCTACGTACCAAATAAGCAAAAGTCATTCAGTATTAATGGGGATTCAGGGAAACATATATTCAAGTTTATATTGTGGATCATTAAAACAACCTAAGAAAGCAATGTGAGTGTTTTGAATGGAATATGCCTATACCCCTCACCCAATAATTTCATTTTTATGTACAAATTCTTACTCAAATGTTTGTATGCTGATTCTTAAAATCACAAAATGATTGAAATGGTCTGCCTATTTCTTCCTCCCTGACTGATTATGAATAAGCTAAACTGAGAGGGTACAGAATATGTAGAGTTTTGTTACTAGGGAGTGCCTTGACTTAAAGGTGTTGAAAGCAATGGGAAGGGCTGCAAGGTACTCCTAATTTGCTTTAAAATTATCTACCTGGGGCCTTTGAAGTCTCAGTGGCTAAGAGTGCATGCCTCCCTTCCAAAGGACCTGAGTTTGATTCCAACTTGTGAGGACTTACAGCTACTTATATATCCAGCTCCAGGGAGGTCTGACATCTCTTGCCTCTGTAGGTACCTGAGTGTGTGTGTGTGTGTGTGTGTGTGTGTGTGTGTGTGTGTGTGTGTGTGTGTGTGTGTGTGTGTGTATGTGTGTGCGTGCACGCGTGCGCGCACACGCGCGTGCACGCACACACACACACAAACACATATGTTGTTTGAGTCTTAGATGGTCTTTTGATAAAAATACCTAGAGCCAGGTATCAGGGTAAAAGCTGAAAAATCAGAGAAACAGAAGAGCCAGCCACTAGTTCTTACCTCTATGAAATCCTCAGCCTAAAGAGAGTGAGTTCTTGTTTTCTTGTAGTTTATATACCTTTTTCTGTCCAGACATCACTTCCTGGGATTTTTTTTAAAGGTGTGTGTGCTTCCCAGTACTGGGATTAAAGGTGTATGCCACCACTGCCTGACTCTGTCCTCCAGTGTGGCCTTGAACTCACAGAGATCCAGACAGATCTCTGCCTCCTGAGTGTTAGGATTAAGGGTGTGTGTCACTACTGCCTGACCTCTATGTCTAATCTAGTGGCTGGCTCTGTCCTCTGATCCTCAGGCAAGATTATTAGGACACACAATATATCAACACACACACACACACACACACACACACACACACACACACACACACACAATTTAAAAGCAAAATTTTTGGAAATATACCTTGCTCTCCTATGTGTCTTCTTAAGTTCTCACCATGTTCCAATTCAGGTACTCAATAGCTTTCCCTATTATAATTTTGGCACAGTATTTGGAATTATTCTCTACTTAAATTCAGGGAATAATCCAAAGGGAATAAAATCTAAGGACCCTTCTATATGAACATGTGCGAATTGTAGTCAAGTTTTTCAAATGCCATCCACTTAAAATGCTTTAGTTTGTCTAAAAATATAATTGAATTATATTTATATATATAATGTGTATGGTTGCTGTGGAATGGTCTGTATGGCAAATGTGTTGCTGATTAGTCAATAAATAAAACACTGATTGGCCATTGGCTAGGCAGGAAGTGTAGGCGGGACAAGGAGGAGAATAAAGCTGGGAAGTGGAAGGCTGAGTCAGAGAGACACTGCCAGCCGCCACGATGACAAACAGCATGTGAAGATGCCGGTAAGCCACGAGCCACGTGGCAAGGTATAGATTTATTGAAATGGATTAATTTAAGCTGTAAAAAGAGTTAGCAAGAAGCCTGCCACGGCCATACAGTTTGTAACCAATATAAGTCTCTGTGTTTACTTGGTTGGGTCTGAGCGGCTGTGGGACTGGCAGGTGAGAGAGACTTGTCCTGACTGTGGGCCAGGCAGGAAAACTCTAGCTACATATGATTAATACAGCTATACAAGTAGTTTCGACTTTGACAGGTTCTCTTGTAACACAAGCTGAGCTCGAACCTGCTATGTAGCTGAGAATGGCCTTGAACCTCTGATCTTCCTACTTCTACCTTCCAAGTGCTGAGATTAAGAGCATGTGCCACCACAGTCAGGTAGTTAGGAAATCTAATAAAATTAGATTTTAATTAATAATAAAAAATAAAGCCAGTGTTATGTAACACTCGAATCGGAAAACCAGGACACAAACGAGTTCTGACAAGGAGAAGAAGCTCTGCACAAACATTAGATGGATTTTTCCCCCTGTATCTTTGTTATAAGACCCTTGAGTGCAAAGGCAGTCTGCCTTACTTTGACTGACCCCAGAAAAAGATAAATACTGGAGAGAAAGGTGGGGGTATGGGGGAGTTAAATGAGCAAATGTGAGTGCACAAGGACAAATGGCTTAGAGTCCCTTAAATGTTTCCTGAAATCCTTGAATCCTTGTTTGCCTGTAACGGGCATCCATGGATAAAGGTCTTAATCTTTCTGAAAACTAGCTTTCTGATTTATAAAATAAAGACCGAATCCTAGTCTATATCTAAGGTCACTGTGATGTAATTTAAATGAAAGTGACCAGTACATTGGCATGTCACACTAGTGCCCTCCATTTATTTCTTTCCACTTTCCTTGCTAATAGGAGGCATTCAGTGTTATAATAAAAATGTAGTATTTACGTTATTGGTAAATCTTTGGCTAGGTATTAAATATTTTATACTGCTCTATGTTTTCAGACTCCCCAGTGTAATTATTGCCAATTCTCTGAAAATAGTCTTGTAAAAATCATCTTTTTTTTTTTTTTCTCACAGAGATAACGAGAAAGCTATGCTTACAGATACTGAGTAATTGCCTCAGGGCAAGTCACTGAAGCAAAATCTAAGAGCTGGATATTTGAGTTCAGGTTCTAGCTCTCATGCATCTCTTCTCAGTTTGTGCAGCCACACTGGAAGTCCTCATTCTGTTTTAGTAGCAAAGATGATTTAAGGGCTTAGAGAAGTTTAAGATCATTTATGATTTTGCTATTAAATTTTTCATTTTTCCAAGTATAAACCAGAAGAGAGCTGGCAATCAGACATCCATTTAGACCACCCTTTACAACGATTTACACAATCACCTTCTCCAATCTGTACACACTGATTATATATCATTAAAATGCATTTAATGTAATAGCCCTTTAAACAGATGGCTGCTTTCCAGCCAAGCTTTAGTGCTGAAGACTATGCTTGCTAGGATAATCGCTATCTAATAATAATAACAGCAATAATGAAGATAGTATTTATTATGTATTTCTTGAGTATAAGCCATTAAGCCCAGCTTGCATACATTGTATAAATTGTTGCTCAATTTATATACCACCATATAACAATTTGTCATATTCATTTTATTGGTAAGGAATCTTAGAAAGGTGAGGAGGTTAGCTAAATTTATATCCATCCAATAGTCAACATAGAAGGATTAACTGCAGGCTTACCCAAGAGCTAAACCTCTGAACATTACCCCTATAAATATTCATTGAATGCTATCTGTATGTTTGGCCTTGAAGGTAAAGAAATTTCCAAAATGAAAAGATTTGTGCTTCCTTGGAGCTTAAATATGTATCTAACTCTACCATAAGGAACCTAGAATGAATTTCCCAAATAATGTCCAATGGAATAAGAGTTTCTGGTTTTTATTTTAAGTGTAAAAGAAGTCAAAACTAAGAAGGAAACACTGCACATCTTTGATCAATATGCATTCTATAAATTAGGTTTGCAAAGCTAATGAAAAGTCCCATTTGAATTATTGACAGTTTCCCAATTTACTGGACAACATACTTGGCTTTCTTCAAACTATCTTTATTAGTACCCTCTAGGACACCAGCTTTCATGGAAAAAGGGTTGGAAATTTTTCGGCTTACAGAAATTCTTTATAGTTTCTGTTGTTACTTTATTCTGAGAACAGAACTTAACATCTGTATTTGTCCAGAAATCGGCCTCTCCCACAATGTGTATGAGAGGGTCCTCGCCTGGAGGTCACAGTCAGTTTACTTTTCCAAGGCTCTATTGTCACTACTGCTACCTTTACAGCTATTTCCTCAACAGTGTGACTCCCCTTATTATTTTGCCACTAGTTTTGTCCATGGTATCCCCCTTTCTGTCAACCTCCCATTTGCAACTGTGTCTTAGGGCTAAAAAGAAATAAATTGTGAATTTTAATCAAGCTACACAATATGCACAGGACATTTTTTTAAGCAATAGAACATATGGATTAATGTTAGAAAAAGAACATCTGCTTACCCTGATGGTTGTCTGCAAACAAAGAGAAGAAAAAGCAAGAATGGATATACCCCCAAAATACCTTTCTTTTTTTTTTTTTTTTTTTTGGTTTTTTGAGACAGGGTTTCTCTGTAGTTTTGCGCCTTTCCTGGAACTCACTTTGTAGACCAGGCTGGCCTCGAACTCACAGAGATCCTCCTGCCTCTGCCTCCCGAGTGCTGGGATTAAAGGCGTGTGCCACCACCGCCCGGCGGCAAAATACCTTTCTTAAGGGAAGACAGTTGGGAAGTAAGGCATCAATATTGCATTTAATTTTAAACTTTCAGATTAGGAATCCAAAATTTCAGTTTAGAAATAATGAGAATTAATTTCCTGCCCTCATCACATGTGAACAAAATTCTATTGGTCTGGTATTTTCAAAGTAAAGGCTGATATTTGGAATGGTCATTTTATTATATTGGAAATGACTTCCCCTGTTCTCTATAAAGGACATACCAAAAGCTATAGCTATAAAATATATGAAACATAATTTAGTCCCAGAGAAGTATATTTGTTACCTTCTGTAGTGTATGTTCTTCATTGTGTGTGCAGTCCTTTCAAAAACAATACAGAAAGCTAAATTAGTGGGGGGTAGGAACTTTGTAATTGCTTGCCTCTTCCTCATCACACCTTTTCTACAAGCATGCGGATAACTCTGCACATGCTGCCGTGGAGAGGTTTACAGCTGTTCAAAAGTCTAGAAGAGCCACCTCCCTCCAGTAAGAGCCTGCAGTGTTTTCTGTGTGAAAAGCATCTTTTAATCCTGTTTCAGACAGACTTCAGCAGAAGAACTCAAACCATTTGCTGTTTGTGGTTTGGAAGAAAGCTTCCATTATCTTAGTATGGATTCATAACAAACTGGCTCGGGTGGGAACAAGTAGTTCCTTCCCAATGAGGAGAAAAATGAGGCCAAGAGAATTTCACTAATATACTAAGGCATTGTCGAGGTCAGTGTTGAAGCCTAGTATGGTCTAAATCACAGTCTGAGAGGGATATAAAATACACAACGTTTGATACATTGAATGTATAAGATAAAAAGTCAGTGTCTATTCCATTTCTTATATGACAGGATATAAATAAATATCCTGGTGAGGTAGGTCTCAGACACTTAGCCACTACTGTCTTTCACCTGTCTCTGACTGTGAATTCATTAGCTCAGTAAACTCAGTAGCTTCAGCTTGCGGCAAGAGTACTTGTGGGCAGGAGACACTCTGTAACATAGAGGAAAATCAATCCCAATTTGTCTTCTTTAAAAACAAAATATTCTAAATTTTACTGAATAGGGAAAAGTTGCAATCCCCTTCAATGGGAGATAAGATTCGTTGAGAGCTGATTTATAAAATCCTTCTATGGTTTATTTTGAAAAGTTTGACTTTGTCCATTGAAAAGCATAGCCATTGTTCCATTTAAAAAATGTGTGTGTCTTATGCTCATGAAGTAGCCTTTCATTTCATCTGTGGATACTATGCCCTGGCACGAAAGAGCCTGAGATGCATACAGTAAATTTTGGTAAAGTTGTTGAGAAAAATCAGTATTAGTAGTTTAATCACATATGTTAAATGCTGTGGACATAACCCAAAGTGGAGGAAAATTACGTTCTGTATTGCAAAACTTAGACATTTTTGTAAGCTTAAGAACACTGTTTTCAGCAGGTTTCAATGTTAAGTTTGTGCATAACATAAATAAATAATACAGTGAAGTACAACCATCCATAAATAAAATCAGAGTGTATGTCACTGACTCTACGATGTATTATTAATTATTTATGTTGGTTTTTGGGCCTAAGGATTATTGCAATTATGCAGATGTTGACTAAAATATTGCTTTGCTCTGTTATCTTTACTCTGCTCCATGTTTCTCTAGTCATTGGCCACTATCTTCCATATCTTAACTTTGTCCCAGAAGTTGTGCCTCTTTCATTGTGCAATTAAGTTCAGAATCATTTGGAAGGTGAAAGGTCATTTCTAAGACTTCTGTGGAAACCATTCTTTTGTCTCTCTCCATTGAAAAACATGTCTTTATAATACATGTAAACTGCACTAAACCCAGAGAGATAAATTTTGCTACTTCAGAATCTAAATAACATCATAAGACCAGAGAACTGCGATTAGCATATTGCCAGGCTGATGTTGACCCAAGTTTTGTTTCTGATAATACTTAATTATTTGTCTTCTCTCCCTGAGCTTTCCCTGGGATTTTTAGTTTTAGTAAAGTTTCTGTGTGTTTAAAGAAGTTTTGAAAAAAGTCTGAGGTCACAGTTCAGTGGTAGAGTACTTCTCTAGAATGTATGAAGAACTATATATTCAATATATTGTCAATATTAAAAAAGAATTAAATAAAGACAACAATATAAGTGGCAAACAAACCAGACTAAGGAAAGTAAGAAAGAAAAGGAAAACATCCACCATGCATAGGGTACCATCAGGTAGCACATACTTGAAGTATGTGATCAGTATTTGTGTTGGTGGCAGGCACTGCTTGGTCCCAATATTTTCAAAGTTCTGGGAGCACTCAAAGAATCCATGGATTCTAAGAAGTCCTTGATGAATAGTTGAATTAATAAGCTTCTGTTCTTTTTTCCTCAACTCTATTCCAAGCTCCCCAAGAGCCGGCAGTCAGTCACTCTGAGCTGTTAGACTCCATGGATCCCATAAGTCTGCCTTATAAAGACAATAAAATCTTTTATATGAGTGTGAACCCAAATGAGAACATGTATTTACCTTCCATTTAAACACTAGAGGGACATGATTATAAAATGAGATGGTACAAGCAGGTAGAAAATGATATGTTTATTAGACAATGCAGAGAGACTGGAATAGAGAAGTGCTGAGGACCAATGGTATGGCAGGCAGAATGTTTTTTAACATTATTTGAATTCTCTTATAAAGAAAAGAGAATGCAGAGTTCAGAGTCAGGTTCATGACTTCCTTTCCTACTTGTTATATGATCTTGGGTGAGATTTTGAATTACTATTCTTGCATTTACCCAACAACACACGAAGTAAAATAGAAACAAAGTTCTCGACTTAGTTTTGAGAACTCGTTGTGATATGACATAAGAAACACATTATTATCTGTTTTTCACTCTTCAAGGAAGATCTTGGAGGAGGGGAGGAGTAGATAAGCAGCAGGTATAGAAACAGATAACACAGGAACAATATACACTAAAAGATACCCATGTCTAAGCCTGTGTAGTGTCTCTTACAGTTTTAAGTGATTTACTTTACCTTTATCTAAGTTGTCTATCCTCATTCTGCAGACTCTGGAGAATTTGGGGCAGATCTGAACAGCTATCTATGTGGACAGTTTGGTTTCACACACATTAGAATCCCATAGCTTTCCAACTCTCACAAATACATGTTCTCAAAAGATAAATTTCTCAGGAGACACAGTTCCTTTTTATTGTTGTTGGTCTTTAAATATATTATGGGTTGCTTCCTTTTTCAAAAGTAAATGAAGAGAAGGGCAGGTACAATGCTTCCTCTGATTAATGATGTCAATGTCAACACTGCAGATGAAGGACTCTTAAATTACTTCATTTTTATAATTTTTCAACTGAGAATTTTGAGAGTATATATAATTATATTGCTATGTGTTGCAAAAGTTCTTGTTTTTCATTAACCTAAATAATTTTTAAACATGAAACCTGGCAAAATATTGTCTTATGATTTAAAGAGTAAGATGTTCTGTGGCTAACTAAAGTTGTTAACTGGAAATGTAGATAATAACAATATGTTTGCTTGTTAGCAAATTCCTTTCATTTTCATTAATTTCGTAAGTAACCATGCAAAGTAATGAGTTTCATTACATTTTCATAGGTACATTGTTCCAACCCATTTTCTTTGTCCCGTTACTCTCCCCACCCCCACCTCTTGATGGTCTCTACTTCCTCCCAGAAGCTCTTCTACTTGACTATCATATGCATTCCATGGCCCTCTCCCTTTGCTCTGTTTCCCCCTCTTTCCACAAAGTTCTCTTTTCCTCTCTTATGGTCCTCTTTTTAATTTCCTGACCCACATCTGTACCTCCCAAATATATATGTATATATGCATAGCACACATATGCTTATACATAATACACATGTATACAAATTTAATTCAAAGTTCTGCATATGAAAAAATGTAGTGTTTATTTTTTCGTGCTCAGCTTATTTTTATCAACATAATCATTTCCATTTCAATTCAGTTTCCTAGTAATCTTATAATTTAATGGTTCTTATGTCTAAGTAAAATTTCATTATATATCTCACATTCTCTTTTTCCAGTTGTCTGGTTATGCATACCTACAATGATTCTGTTTCTAGCTATTGTACACAGTGCCATTTTGTATGATGTGTCTCTTTGGTATGATGACAATATGCCCAGGAGTGGTACAGCTGTATCATATGGAATTTATGTCTTTTAGATTTTAGAGGAACATATTCCGATTTTCTTCAGAACTTTTCCCATGATGGATGTTGAATTTTGTCAAATATCTTTTCTGTATCTATTAAAATGATCACGTAATTTTTTCCTCTTGAGACTATTTATGTGTTGTATTACATGGCTTGATTTGATGAGCCATCTGGACCATTTTTACATTCCCAGAACAAGACCAATTTGACATGATGTATGATCTCTTTAAAGTGTTTTTGGATTCAGTTTTCTGGTATTTTATTGAGAATTTTTATGCTATGTTCATCATGGAAATTGCCCTTTTGTTTTATTCTTTATCCAATTTTAATATTAGGATTATACTGACTTGGTAAAATGAGCTCAGTAATGTTCTTACCTCTCATTTTTTTGTGGACCAGTTCATTTGAGAAATATTAGCATTAGCTTTTCCTTCAGTGTTTGGTTGAGTTCCACAGTGAATTTCTGGCCATAGGCTTTCCTTTTGGGGAAATTAAAAGACTGCTTCCATCTTGTTGCTTGTTATAGGTTTGTTTAAGTTGTTTATAGCTGCTTTATTAGTTATGGTAGGCTCTAGATATTTATGAATTTATACATTTCTTCTAGATTTTCCAACCTCTCCCTCCCTCCATTCCTTCTTTCTTTCTTTCCTTCCCTCTCTCTTTCTCTCTCCTTCCTCCTTCCTTCTTCTTCTCTCTTTCTCTTCCTTCCTTCCTTTCTTTCTCTCTTTCTCTTTCTTTCAAGAATATAAGCTTTCTAAATATTTCCTAGTAAGTCTCTGACTTCCATTGGAGTCAATTGTAACATTCTCCTTTTCATCTCTAATTTTATTAATCTTATTCTTATCTCTTTTGGTTAGTTTTACTATGATTTTTATACTTTTCAACCTTTTCAAAGAATAAATTATTTGATTCTGTGTATTATTTTTAGTCTATGTGAATAAATATCTGTTCTAATCTTTATTATTTCTTGCCATTTACTTCACTTGGATTTGGTTTGGTTTGGTTTCTCTAAAACCTTGAGGTGCATCATTAAGCTATTTATTTGAGATCTTTCTGATTTTTTTTTTTTTTACTGTAAGCACTTAAAGCTATGAACCTTCCACTTATAGCAGCCCTACCTCTACCAGAGATTCTGGAATGTGCTATCAATTTTGTCCAATTCTAAAATATTTTTGAGTTTGTTCCTTGATTTCTTTAACAACACACCACTCACTAAGCAAGTATTGTTCACTATCCAAATATTTGTGAAGTTTCTGTGATTTTTCTTTCTCTTAACTTCTAACTCATCCCCTGAGGTGTTGATAAAATAAAATGAATTATTTCAGTTCTTTTGTATTTGTTGAATCTTGCTTTGTGGCCCACAAGAGAGTCAATTCTAGAGAAGGTTCTATGAGCTGCAGAGAAGAATGTGTATTCTGTATCTGGTACATGGAATATTTTATACATATCTGATAAGTACATTTCTACTCATAATTTCTGAAATGCCTTTGTTGATTTTCATTTGGATAACCTATCTAAAGATGAAAGCAAGATATTAAAGTTACCTTGACTGTATTATTTATATGAACTTTTTATATATTAATTTTTGTTTTAGGAAACTACTACCAAAATGTAATGCATATGTTTACAATTATTACATGTTTATGACGAGTCATTGTCTTTGTTAACATGTAGTGCTTTTCCTTATCTCTACTGAATAGCATCGGTTTGAAATCTCCTCCAATGTAAGAATATCTGTACAAGTTTGTTTTGGTTTCTATTCCCTTGATAGATTTCCATTCTTTGACTCTCAGTTTGTAGGTGTCAATGAAATGTATTTCTTGGAGAGAGCAGACAAGTTGATTTTGTTGATAGAGACTGTATTTAGCTCACATCCACCTCCCATTCCCTTGCCAATTCATTATGGACCCTCTATTTCCCCTTCCCCTTTCCTACTCCTCCTCCTCTTCTGAGTATTAGTCAATTAGTTCTTCCTGTGTATGCATGGATATAAGGCATAATGCAGAGGAGCATGGAAACTTGCTTTTTTTTTTTCTCTTTATATTGCTATTTTTAAAACTTTATTTTTTTAATTTAGTTTTATTTTTTACATATTTTTATTCAATTCACATAACGATCACAGATCCTTTCATCCCACCTCCCGCTGCCTCCCTCTTTCCCCCCAACCCACCCCTCCTCCCCTCCTCCAACAGGGCAAGTTCTCCCATGGGGGGACAGCCAAGCCTGGCACATTCAGTTGAGGCAGGGCCAAGCCCCTCCTTGCTGCATCAAGGGTGAACAAGGTGTCTGACCATAGGTAATGGGATCCAGAAAGCCAGCTCATGCACCAGGGATATATCCTGAGTGGATACTAGATGTAAAGCAAATGATAATCAGACTACAACCCACAGCACCAGAGAAGCTAGGAAACAAGCAGGACCCTAAGAGGGGTGTAAAGATCACCTTGGGAAAGGGAAACAGAGGAGATCTTTATGAGTATACTGGAGATGGAGGGGGCAATAGAGGGGAGGGAATGGGAGATGAGAACATGAAGGAAAAGGATGGTTGAGCTGGGGGAGGTATAGAGTGGGAGAACAATGAAAGAGGTATCTTGATAGAGGGAGACTGTAGCTAGAGTTTTCCTGCCTGGCCCACAGTCAGGACAAATCTCTCTCACCTGCCAGTCCCACAGCCACTCAGACCTGACCAAGTAAACACAGAGACTTATATTGGTTACAAACTGTATGGCCATGGCAGGCTTCTTGCTAACTGTTCTTACAGCTTAAATGAATCCATTTCTATTAATCCATACCTTGCCATGTGGCTCGTGGCTTACCGGCATCTTCACATGGTGTTTGTCATTGTGGTGGCTGGCAGTGTCTCTCCCTGACTCAGCCTTCCACTTCCCAGCTTTATTCTCCTCCTTGTCCTGCCTATACTTCCTGCCTGGCCACTGGCCAATCAGTGATTTATTTATTGACCAATCAGAGCAACACATTTGCCATACAGAACATCCCACAGTAGGAGACATTATGGGGTAAGGGAGAAATCTGGTGCTAAGGAAATTCCCAGGAATCTACAAGGACGACCCCAGATTAGATTACTAGCAATAGTAGAGAGGGTACCTGAACTGGCTTACCCTTGTAATCAGATTGGGGAATACCCTAATTGTCATCATAGAGCCTTTATCCAGTAACTAATAGAAGCAGATGCAGATCCACAACCAAACACCAGACTGAGTTCTGGGAGTCCAGTCTAAGCGAGGGAAGAGGGATTATATGAGTGTGGTGGGGGGAGCAAGATCATGATGGGGAAATCTACAGAGACAACTGAACCAAGCTCAAAGGAACTCATGAACTTTAGAGGGACAGCTGTGGAACTTGCATAGGACCAGACTAGACTCTCTGCATGTGGGAGACAGTTGTGTAGCTTGGTCTGTTTGAGGGGCCGCTGTCAGTGTGATCAGGATAATTTATTTATTTTTTAAGAAAGATTTTTTTCATTTTATATTCCAATCCCAGTTCCCCCTCCCACCCCTTCTCTTACCCCTCCTTACCTCCCCCAATCCCACCCCCTATCCACTTCTCAGAGAAGGTAAGCCCTCCCTTGGAGAGTCAACAAAGTCTGGCATACTAAGTTGAGGCAGCACCAAGCCCCTGCCCCCTGTGTCAAGGCTGAGCAAGGCATCCAACCCTAGGGAATGTGTTCCAAAAAGCCATTCATGCACCCTGGATAAGTCCTGGTCCTATTACCAGGGACTCCCCGCACAGAACTAGCCACATAACTGTCACTCACATTCAGAGGGCCTAGTTCGGTCCCATGTATGTTCCCCAAATGACAGGAGCTCCCACCAGCTTGGTTCAGCTCTCTCTGTGGTATTCCTCATCATGATCTTGACCTCACTTGCCCCTGTGATCCCTCCTCCTTCTCTTCAACTGAAGTCTAGGAGCTCAGCCCAGTGCATGGTTACCCTAATTTTCATCATAGAACCTACATCCTGTAACTGATGGAAGCAGTGATCCACAACCAAGAAAACTTGCTTTTTAACCCAGGCTGTTAGTTTGCATCTTTTAATGCTGAGCTGAAAGAAGCATGCTACGTCCTGTGATTTTGCTGATTTTTGTTCTGAATGGTTAAATTACTATGTATTCTTTCCTTCCTTCTCTGTTAGTATTAGCAGTATGCTGGTTTACTGTGTTGGACCCAACAGGTTCAATCCTATCTGACTTTTGTTCATCAATTTCTCTTATTAAATGTATTCCTCCTCTTCTCTTGAAATGAGACCATCTTCTTCCTCTGTGTACACTGTTACTTTAAATATTTTCTGCAGTGCTGGCTTGATTGTCATAAATTGCCATTGCTTGTGCTAATATTTAAATGCTTTTATTTCTCTATCAGTTTCAAAAGATGGCTCTATTGGACTGACAATGTGCATGTTTCCTTTCAGAACTTGAATCCATTTGTTGAGGGGAGGGAGCTTTTACTCTAGTTCATAAGAAATGTATGTTATGCTGTAGTGTTTTTTTGTGTTTTCCTTCTAGTTTTAATATTGTTTCTTTGTGGACTTTTTGGGAGATGAGTGTATAAGTGTTTGTGTTTGTTTGTGTACCCATGTATACATGGGAATGCATGCCCATGCATATAGCTGTGGAAATCAGAAATAAATACTGGCAGAAAAGGGGGAAGGGAAAGTATGGTGTAAAAGAGAGTATGGCATGAATGAAAAGAAATGGAAGTGTTTGAGGTACGGTTCTTAAGAGACATAATAATCTATGTTTCCTTAGTAGTAGTAATAATATTTAAAATAATGAATAAATTACGGCAGTAAAGATAATGTTATAGATACGTGCATAGACAGCACCACACAAAAGCCTATTCTGGCAGGATACAACTAGAACAAAACAATCAAGATATAAAAGTGTAACTAAAAAAAAAATCATTAAAATATAGAATAAAGTACAAGACATAACATTAGTGAATTCTTCTTCCTGCTTCTGAGGAGTGTGGTATCTCTCACCCCTTTGGGTGTTGTTTTGTTTTGTAGTAGACACTGTGGTGGTCCCCACTAAATCTGGCAAGACAGTCCTTGTGGAGAGGAGTAGCTGTGTGGAACTCAGCTTTCTTCAGAACTCCCTTGTCTGAGACCCAGTCTGTCAGTTAGAGCTTTGTCCTTCATGTTCCAGTGCATTAGCCTTTCAACACAGGCGCTCTTGAAAGAGGTTCTTAGGGGTGTGGAAGGCCTGCTCACACTTGTGTTTTATTTTTGGCTGTGGGTGTTCTTTCCTAGCCAGACCTCCAGTGTGTGTGTATGTGTGTGTGTGTGTGTGTGTGTGTGTGTGTGTGTGTGTGTGTGTGTTGCCTACTCCAGCACACTTCTCACTTTCCAATCACTTCCTAGTATAATTTGCCCAGTCCGTGGTGAGAGTGGGAGCTCCTCATGCTAGTCCCCCTGGGACACACTGAGTTGCTGGTTTCCAGTCTCCACAGCTAGTGCTATCCTGCTTATGTCACCTCAGTGGGGTCAGTCTCTCTCCAGCTCACCGTTTTTATCATGTCCAGGTCAAGAGAAAACAATACCTCTTTGGAAGCTACGGCTGCCATCAGTGTACTGTCAAGAGTCAAGAGCAGTACAAGTTGTCACCAGGCCCCCGTTGGCAGCTGCTTCTCACTGAGGCTGCATGGAGAAATTTGTCAGTCCCACACTGCTAATTTCCATTTTTGTTCAGCCCCCTTCTCTCACCAGAATAGGGTCTATTCATCTTTTTTCAGCCCGACTTGACTCTTTTGTTCTACTGGGTCAGTGGCACTTTAAAGTCCATCATCTTGCCCTTTCCTTACTGTGGTTAACAGGCCCAGGACAGAGCCATCTGCAAGGAAGCCTTGAGATGTCTTGTGCCTGCTCACTGCTACAGCTGTGAAAGATAAAGGGCAAGTGCTTTGCATACTGAAGGAATGGGGGGTGGAGTGGGGGGAGAAGAGGGATTTTGGCATTGATTTCTTTATATGACAAGAATTCACTTCCCAGCAGAATGACACACATAGAGGAACTAGAAACCATTTTCACTCCTTCTCACCTGATTTCCAGCACTCTTTCCTTCTAGAACTTTCCTGTCCGCTTTCAGTTTCATTCACCAGTTGAAAAGTATCTCCTCACAGGAAGACTCACAATATATTCAGATTAGGTAATCCTTGACACAATAGCTTCCTTATGCCAGGGCAGGCGACAGACTCAGGAAGAAAACTCTTCAGAGACCCGATGCAGATTGTGTCACTTCCTACCCATGTCACCTTGAAATTCCTCTCCCTGAGCGGTAGGACAATTATTTGTAGAATAGAGACAGCAGAAGAGTGTAAAAATACGCATCATTGAATGCGATACTTGACACATAAAAAAGAACTGAAACCTGATGTGAGCATAATCCTAGCACTTGGGAGGCCAAGGCAGCAGGATTGCTGAGTTCAAGGGGAACTTGAGCTACAGAGTGAGTTCAAGTTCACCATGCAGTATATATACACACAACCCTATTTCAAAAACACCAAAATAGACAAATACTACATAAATTATCATTTGATATTTGTATATTAAATGTAATGCCATATGTTTCCACTGATGTTTCCTCTGTGGTTGGTAATCATTAGTAATCAATCATGATGACTTATACACTTAGCCTCAAATCCATTGTTTGTATTTATGTAATAGTTTAAATGCACACATTCTGATCCTTGTTGTAAACCTGGGTTTGGAGATTTGACTCAATTTATTTTAAAATGTCCAAAATTTATTAGAAAATTAAATAGTTTTGATAATAAGAAACAAAGATACATAATGTTGTTACAGCAAGGATCTGGAATACGCCACAAAACCCCTGTGTTCAGGCCATAGTCCTAGTCCAGGCACCATAGAGAAGTGGTAGGAACAGAAAATGGAGGTAACTGGGAGTTCTTTTGGATGAGGATGGGTGAGCCTTCAAAAGGAACTGTGAGACCCCAGTCACTTCCTCTTTTCTTTGCTTTCTGGCCATGAGGGCTAACCATACCATCTTGAAACCTCAGAAACTGAATGCCAAAATAACCCTTCTCCTTATAAGTTTGTTAGCTCAGGTATTTGTCATAATAAGAGAAAGGTAGTTAACACAAATGAAGTGTGTGTGTGTGTGTGTGTGTGTGTGTGTGTGTGTATGTGTGTGTGTGTGTGTGTGTAAGTGTGTGTGTGTGATATCTCACTGGCATTTATTGGGGACCCATTTACACTAAGTGTATTACATGTCACATCTTCTCTCATCATCAACGATCTTCTGAAAGAAAGGGTTGTTTTTGACTTTGGAAATGGAAAGGAAGCTAGAGCTCAGAGCAACTGGGTAGTTATCAAAATTCAACTAAGCCTAAATAGTTAGGTAGGAATAAGACAGTCCTATTTCGTTGTTAAAAGTATGGTTTGGGGGCAACCTACAGAGACAGCTAACCTGAACTAGTGGGAGCTCATGGACTCTGGGCAGACAGCTAGGGAGCCTGCATGGGACTGACCTAGGCCTTCCACATGTGCATGACAGTTGTGTAGCTTGATCTGTTTGTGGGGCCCCTAGCAGTGGAATCAGGATCCATCCCTGGTGCATGAGCTGACTTTCTTGAATTTATTCCCCATTCTGGGATGCCTTGACCAGGCTTAGTGCAAGAGGAGGAGCTTGGTCCTGCCTTAACTTGATATGCCATGCTTTATTGACTCCCATGGAAGGCCTGCCCCTTTCTGTATGGAGGAGTGGGAGGGGGTAGGCAGGAGGTTGGGGGAGGGAACAGAAAGAGAGGAGGGAGGGGAAACTGGTTGCATGTAAAGTAAATGAAAAAAGTTAATAAAAAAAAGAAATTTCAACAAGGAAAAAATATTGTTAGTTCAATCTCATACTAGTTTTTAAAAATAAATCAGTTAAGGCAAAAAGAAAGAAAGAAAGAAAGAAAGAAAGAAAGGTCTTTCCACTTCATCATTGTATCTCTATATCCAAGAATAATATAAAAGTCACTTTATAGTTCATGATCATTTGAGTTAGCATAAAATGAAAACTTTATCCAAAATCTTAATGGCATGTAACGTTAAAAGCAGCATTATTATGTTACACGTTCATTACGGGTTATTATTCTGGGATGGAGGCTGGAAGTGGTCCTTAGGTTGGACTGTAAAGCCTTTGGGTGGAAAGGATAATAGCAAAAGTAGACATATATAATCATTCTTAAAGTTTTTATCCAAAAGTGACATTCCACTTCTGCACATATGATATTGATGAAAACTAATCTCATGGTGAAGTTCAACAGAAAGGCCAGCAATTACTTAGAAATCATAATAAACCCAGCACAACTTTCTGTGTGAGCGTTTCTTTCTTCTTATAAATACATTTTACTTAGGCTTATGTAAGCATGTATTTGTATTTTCTTGACCCACATACCACTAATAGTTGAAAACAGCCTGAGGGACTTCAGAGATCTTTAACCAGGAGTTTAGCCAGAGACTCACCATTGATTTGGCCTGTCTGGTGGACTACAGCGTTATTGGGAATTGATACTACATCAATTGTGTTGGCAGCATCAAGACACGGTGTCTTACTATTTGCCAAATTCATTTCTGTAGCTGCTCTAAGCCTTTTTTAAAGCATAATCAACAAATAACAGTTCAAGAAATGATTATTCTACATTTTCCCAGCAGCCAATTGAGCTGAAATTGTATTTTGGAGATGATGTATTGAGCTGGAATTGCATGTTCATTGGAAACCAGGCTAGTGCAGGGGATGTTCGTTCAGAGCTTTGGCATCTCTACATCTTTCTTTTTCTCTCCACTTTCACCAAAGGTGAACTTCATTGGCCTCATCAACAGTATAAGTGTAAGAAGTTCAGTGCGAGAGATAAGTATGGGAGTTAAATGGAGAATAAAATCAGAGACAAATCTTTGGGTTTTTTTTCTGCCAAAATTCTTTCTTCCATCCATATCTGTAGCTAATTAAGGCTTTAAAATAGAGCCATCCTTCCTTCTACTGTCTTGTTCCCTATTCTAACCTTGGTTTCCATACCCCAGTCCTTGAGCACAGGAAAAGTGCCTCAGATTTTCACTCTGCCTCTAGTAGCTTCCACTATCCTTATTCATGAATGGTGTTGGGAAGAACTCTATGGTTTCAGGAACCAAAGCTGTAGACTCCCTCATGGAACACAGACACAGGGTTTTTGTGTGAAAAAGAATTTTTAGAACAATACTTCCTTCACTAATTTAAATCTCTTCTGGCCTTGTGATTTCAGTCCTTTTAGTCTATAGCTTCATTGTGGCATGACTACATCTCTTATTGTTTTGCCTTAAAATTTTGACATATTTAAGATATTTGAGAACATGCATATAGCATATTGTTGGATTATGAGGCTTAAAAATAAGAGTAAACCTGTGCGCTGACCAATCAGCAGAAGAAATTGAGTCTTGTACTAGTCAGCTTTCCACTGAGATCACCAACTCACAGAAGAGGACAGACTGTCTGCTCATGGTCTCAGAGGGTTCAGTTCATTGTTGCTTGGTTCCATTTCTTTTAGGACAAATGATTAAAAAGTACCTCATTGTGGAGACACATGGTAGAAGATGTTTTGTCATGTTTCCATGTAGGAAAGAGAGAGAGAGAGAGAGAGAGAGAGAGAGAGAGAGAGAGAGAGAGAGAGAGAGAGAGAGAGATGGGGAGGGAGAGAGATGTACCTTTCCTGTGCCCCTTCAAGGGTACACCTCTAATACCCCCACAGGGTTTGACTTTTAGAGATTTCTACCACCTCCAAAGAGCATGGAGCTGAGGATCAAGCTTTCACACCCTGAAGTATTCCAAATTCAAACTAGCAGCTTGTATCTTTGCTATGAATTCTCTCAAGAGTTTCTAAGCTTATGTTTTTGCCCTAACCCTACTGTGGCAATTTCATTCCATCCCTACAGACTCTGTTCTTCTCTCAACTTCTGCTGTCCCTGCAGTCACACCCTGAGCTGCTATTGTGGCAGCCTCCCTCTAACCCAGGCAACAGTTGCACACACTGCATCCAGACCACTCTTAGAAAACTCTACTTCTAAATTCAAAAGTCTAAATTGCTTCCTACTGCCTATGGAGGCCAGTCCAAGCACTCCCTAGGTTTTAAAGCCCTTCATGAAATCACATCACAAATGCATCCAGTTTTCCTAGCTGGTGTTTGCCTGGCTTTCAGTCAATAAAAATTCCTGTTACTTTCTTGTTAAAAATTTAACCACTTTCCTCTCTAGTTCACTTTATTACCCAATAAATCTGCCATACCACCCATAACATGGGCCGTGGAAGCAGTAGAAACTTTAAAATAAGGAAAATTGGGGTTTGAGTCTTAATTCAGCACTTAATAACATTGTACCCTTTGATCAATTTATATGATCACTCATCACTTATGTAGTAGGTCCTGTTTTCTTCACTCTGTGAATGCAGAGATTAACAAACTGGGTTATTGGAGGTTAAACAGATGGTTTCTTTAAAGAATATAACATAATTCTGAGTATAGTGAATTATAGGTAGTCAACAATGTGAGCTTTGTTAGTGCTCTTTAATCTCTTGCCTATAATGGAAAACAAACAAATAAACACTGAAGAGTCCTTTTACTTAACTCTTTCACAAATAATCAGGCAGATACTTCATCATAGAGACAAATAGAAACACAGAGGGGTTTTCAACAAGGAACCAAATTAGATTCACTATTGGAAAAGTTACTTAGGTGCTTTCATGGAGGAAGGCCAAAAAAACAATTGGAGCAAGACAGTTGTAGGATGAGGATGTGCTGTGAGGACATAGCACCCAGTCTAGTGCAGCGTCAGGGTGTCCTTCATGCAGCGAACTTCTCTACCATGCTGAGCATAGGAGAAGGAAGTACACACACTCTTACGCTCCCTGGAGAAGTAGGACTGGACTAAATAGCTCAGGTAGGAATGTAAAAGTTAATAAAGAGAAAGAGAGTACAGCTTGCTGAGCAACAGTACGTCTCATACTGAAGAGACAGAGACTTTCAGTAGAAAACTGCAATTAGTGATCTAAAAATGGCAGGTGCGGTCAGAATTGCAATGTGTGTGATTAGAGATGTTAATATTTTTGGTAATTTTTGTGTCTCAATCTTGTCTCACATTTTACCAGTTCTAGAGCTGAAGAGTTGACTCTGGAAGTTAAATATCTGAACATATTAGTGGTGGTAAAATATGCTGCATCATGCAGAACAAAACAAAAAAAGGGGGAAACTGCTTAGCTCGCATTATATGTTAAATATAAATTTATTTAATGTTTTCCTGGTGACTGTTTGGCAGAAGAAGCCAAGAGATAAGAAAGAAATAGTGGGAGAGGCAAATTGTGGGAGAGGCCTGTTGTAGGACAATAGAGCATCATTTAAAGGGGAATAAATGAAGGAAAAGGAAACATTTCTTTGATTGACTGATGAAGATGAGCATGGAAATAACAGTGATCACATATCACTGTGCTCTTGTATCCTGCCTATTTCTAAGGTGATTTGGAATAAGAAGGATGATGAAAAAAAGTTGCTGACATCATTGGCTGATACAAACCAAATAAACAGTAAGGATACGTTTGAATGAGACAATTGTCCTTGTAGTTATAGGAGACTAAAATGTGTGACAGACAAGCAAAGAACCAGTAGCACAATCACCAGGCGGAGGCGGCGTTCACCTTCATTACAGCTTACTGCCTTCCTGAACTTAATTGCTTTTGTTTTGGGGTGGCTGTTTTTTAGGATATTTTTCCCCCAAGAGATTGTGACTCTTACAAAAGGATAGTTGACAAAGGTCTAATCAGGTCAAGAGCTCCTTGGGAATGTTCCAAGTCTGCATGCCATACAGAAAAAAATCCTCTTCTGAGTTTCTGTAGATTGTCAGTTCTAGCCCTTGGAATTTGAAGGGACAGTATATTCTGTCCACCTTCATTTCCTCATAGGACAAGGCAAGGCAAACTTGTCACATGATTTTTAGCATGTGAGACCTGAGCTGTGTTTTGTTGATATGCAAAGTCCATGTACACTGTGCCCAGAGCTTGTGTGGGTAATTCTTCATCACAGATTATTTCTTGTTAGAAACTTTGTCTATCAGAAGAGCAAGCCATGCTGACTAGGTAATTAAGTAAGCTAATATATAGGTTTTAAAGGGCATTTCTCACACCCACATTGACTCTTTCCTTATAGTTCTAAAGGTTCTAAATGTCATGAGCCCACAATCCAGGTCAGTCTGGATAGAAGCAGCATGTCTGGTCTGGTGGAGAACAATGCCTGAATCACTGTAATACAGGAGGTGTGGTTGAGGGGGAGGCTGCTTGCTGACAAGAGAGCCCTTGAATGCTTCCACACGTACACTGTGGGTGTCAACTAATTGTTAGCTGTGAGTGAGACTGAGCTACCTAATTCAGTCCATGGCTGAACACAGCTCCCTGTGGTCTTCTGAACATGTCCCCTGGCATCAAAGCAGCTCTGAAGCAACAATGGCAAGTTGTATAACTTTATGAATCTCAGTTTCCCCATAAAATGGGAGCAACATAACCAAGCTTATGAGGAGCAGAAGCCTACAAAGGCACAGACACCTGCATGCTGCTTTATCATGTAGTATTGGAGGAAAAGCATTCGTTTTCTCTCTTCTAGTTTACATCATTTCTCTCTTCTAGTTTACATTGCTTCTGAAGGTCAATTATACAACACCTCCAATGTTACCCAATAAACTTCTGTGTGGCAACCACCACAGCTGAAGGCATTTCTTTTCTCTTCCTTGAAGTTATTGTTGGGAATAAAATACTCCTGTTACTGAAAAATCATTTGTTTTGTTAGTTATTTCTAATTTTAGTGTTTGCTTTTCTATGGACATAAGTGAGCATTTCTCCAGTCCTTCAAATCCTCCACAGCATGCAGCACATAGTGGATATCTTGAAAGCCTTCATTAAATGTTTATCAGCTGCCTGAAGTTGTAAAGTTGTGAGCAAGAGATAAGGGCACAGCTTGAAGTTCATGTTCTCCTGGCCAGGCTAAGCTTCTTCATGCACTGTCTCTGGCTGTTGGAATCCCTAGGATTTCAGATCTGCTGTCAGTGAGAGGTATACGGAACAAGAGCTGGCTTTGGACGAGATGGGAGTAGTACTGTTGAAAACGGTAATATCAACTTGTTAGCTTTATCCCCTATAGAGAGATTGTCTTACTTGTCTTCGTGACTCACTCAACTTCCTCTCACAATGCCTGGAACATAGTAACTAATATTTTTGGAATAAATAGGCAAAGCCATGTTATATTCTGAAAAATGTCCTCCTGAATGATTTGCTGATCCATCCAGACAGTAATTATGGAATACCAGGCATTGTCCTAATGGCCTCTTCTCTAAAGCAATAAACCAAACAGACTGCTATCATAGAACTCATGAAGCTTATATCAGAAATATAAACAAATAAGGGACATAAATTTTTATGTCATGTCATAGATAGAAAACTATAGCTGCTCAGGAAATTTGTCTTTGTGGGTGATGTTTTGTAAGAGGACAGTTCAGGAAGGCATCTCTGAAAAGGTAAAGGACCTTAAGTAAACACAAGAGGTTAGAGGCTAAACCATGTTTTGCATAGAAGAAGGCCCCAAGGATAGCAAGGATAGTGAGTGTGAAGGCTTGGAGGCAACAGCTTGCTTTGCATTTTCAAGGACCAAACAGATCCAGCTGATGTGGCTTAAGTCAAAAACGGGAGAATGACTGTAATAGAAAATGAGTCTCACTTATAGTTTTATTCCTACTGTATACAGGATTATACTATACATCTGTTCTTGTAATACTTAGTAGCTTGCCCTGTGGATATGATAGCATTCTTCAGTAGATTTCTTGAGTCAGGTGAAAATTTGCAATTAAGATGCTACAAAACTATCCACTAATTAATCCATCCACCTCATCTTTGATGAATTAATTATCTAACAAATGTTGATTAGGTATCATACCTAGAGCTTATATTTTTGAACATTTGCCATAAAGTAAAAAAGGGTGTTTTATGTACATTCTAAAATAGTCCTCATATAACCTAACAATGTAGCTCCTTTTAAACTATCACTTTCAGATGGAATTTATGCATCAGAAGTATTTTTTAAAACTGTGTCTGTCATCAGAGAGTTTATTCTCTTGCCAGAGAATTAAGATGCTAACATATATAGCCTAACAGATTTAAAAAATATGATGGTTCCATCAAGTTGACATGAACAACTCCTCTCACTCACTTTCTCCCTTGAAAATAGATTTGTAATGACACTATCTGAAATATCCATTGTATGCTTGACAAGCTCAGACACATGTCAGGGTCCTCAAGGACCAGTGTTTTTCTTTCCACATAAAAATGTCCTGTGGTTGAAAGGTACTTCCACTTCAACATCTGAAGAGATGAACACAACCCTGCAAGACCAGACTATGAATCTGCCATTCAGCTCAATCGTATTTTTCAACTTCAAGTGAGTTACCTTCTCAAATGAATGGTGCATCTGAATGTTCCCTAACGTTTCATCAGAATTTTTGGTGTGTGGTGTGTGTGTGTGTGTGTGTGTGTGTGTGTGTGTGTGTGTGTGTGTGTGTATGTGTGTGTGTGTGTGTGTGTGTGTGTGTGTGTGTGATAGAGAGAGAGGAGAGAGAGAGAGAGACAGAGAGAGAGAGAGAGAGAGAGAGAGAGAGAGAGAGAGAGAGAGAGAGAGAGAGAGAGAAAGAGAGAAACTATTAGGAAAATAGCTCAGTATATTTCAATAATAGAGTAGGGTGTTTTGCCTCGTCTAAAATTCTCAGTCCCCCCAATTAATTATTTATCTTCCGTTACCATTAATCTGTTTTAAGGAACAACCTTGACCCTCTTTCCATTATCACTCACTAATCATATCATTCACATTCAATAGATAATAAATGTCTTGACTTCACCATTTATGAAATGCTGTCTCAACACCACTGGGAGTAAGAGGAGGAGCTAGTGAGTTTAATTAACTAATAAATAATTGAAAACCACTTTGCCACATAAAATGCTCAGGGCACCCTACAAGTCTGGATTTGCCTTTCGTATGTAGTTGCAGCCAATGAGCAACATCTGCTAGAGATCAGAGGGCAGTCTCCAAAGTGTCACTTTCATAATGTTCTTCTGATGGTAAAATTCTGATTTTGTTTATCTTCACATAACACTTCTCATCAAATAACATATGACAAGGAATTTGTTTCATGAGATATTTTGAGTTTTTCTTCAACTAGTCACCCAATCATTAATAATTGCCGACTGATATGTTGGTCCCACTTTCTGGGTCCCATATCATTGCTTTCTTATTTTGAGGAGAAAGTCTATCATTGTTTCCATTTGTAATTTTCATACATCAAGCCAAATAAGTTTGCAGACTTTTGTATTCAGGATAATAAAGTATTTCCTTTCCTTTGCATTTTGTGTCTCCAAACTCTGCAAGACTCAAGAATCATTTTGAGTGACAAAGAACTTTTCCCTTTGAGAAAGAATAAATGTTATCATATAGCATCCATGCTCCTTCATTTACATATCATCCGTGACTTCCTAAAACCTGTAATGATAAAGTTGGGTAGTTGCTACAGAGTCCATAAAGTCTGAGAAACTTAAACTACTTAAGAACCATCCTTCATAGGTGTTTACTGCCCCTTAGAGCAGACCATGACTACAATCTGAAGAAACCTCTAATAGTTGCTTCCATGACTCTGTATTGTGTTCCCATGGAGTCTTATAAAAGAGAGTAATTAGTATCCGGAGAGGAAGATGCAACTTCACAAATAATAAAAGGTGTTATTTGGGTTGAGTCTGAAAGACAAATGCCAATTCTCCAGTCTTAAGTACTAAATATCATTTTAAGATCAGAGGCACAATTATACTACACAGAAACAGCAAAGTAGTGATATCCTGAGAAGGCCTTGGTGGACTATATGTTTGAAGGGAAGAGTTGGAAGGTGAGTAATGATTGGTGATAAGGACTGGGAAGAATTATATTTGGGTTCAGAGGTCTACACAGAATTCTTCTCCAATAGAAAATAAACAGAAATCAATGTTAGATAATTTAAAATTTGCTTGTGTTTAATTTGTGTCCTGAGCCTTGTATGTCCCTCTGTAGGTCTGTGTGTTTTGTTCCAAAATGAATAGAGGCCCACGACCTGGCCTGAGAGTGTGGGAAGGTCCTCTGAGCTGGAAAACCTAGTATGCTTTTCCTGGGAATGGTTTTTCCTTAACATGTCTCAGAGCAACGTCATAAGTTTTCAAGAAAGCCTCTGAGCCTTCAACTCCATAAGGTAATAGTCCTGCCTGCTTTCATATGGTAAAAGCCCTGCTGCTCCATTCAGCTCTGCCTCTGTGGTTATGAGCACACTTAATGTGGTCACTCATGGGTCTGTGAAATTCATATGGTCCCACTTCCCGTTCTGGAACTGCAAAGCCGTTTGATTAAATCTGGGCATGTACTTTCACCATTCCTAACATCTTCAGTGAGGCAACCACTCAGCTGTGTGAGATTTCCTGTGAAATTGAAGTCTGCATCTTGGCAGGACAATGTGTAATTTAGTCAATGGCTCATCTTCTCTGGGATACGAGGAGTGGATCTGGGGATCATAGCAGGCTTGGATTGTAAAATGAAGTTTTACTGGATAACCTCCAGTGACTAAGAGTTCCAGGGAGGCAGGCATGGAAAAGTTTATTTTTCAGTATGGTCTGTTAGAGTGATGTTAGACACCTCAGATCCTGGAGGATGGCTTTTTTTTCTCATATAACTGGGGTGCCAGACATACACTAACGAGTCTGGCAGTTAACCAAGGTCTAAAAGAGCTGAGTTCTGTGGGGTGGCTGACCTGATCAGTTTGACACAGGAAAGAGGGGCAACCTGTATGATGAAGAACTCAGAATTCAGAGGCAGGTAGATATGGGTTTCGTAGACATTATGTATGAGACTTCCAAAAAGTTGCCATCTTGGTTACTCATTTTTATTCTTTGCAAACAAATGTGTGTACTTGTATATCAGCAGTCCCTGGTATATTGCCTAGTAAGTACTGGACTCACAATGAATATTTTAGGAGATGAGTGAAGATGATTGATTGATTTTGGTGATAATAAAAATGAGCTATGTATATGAGAGAGATGAAAGGTAGATTTAAAACATTGTATGAATGTATGAAATTCAGTAACAATAAAAATGGAGCTGTATGGAGCTCCTGGGCACTGTGATGTCTTCCACATATAACAAAAAGGCATCATGACCCAATTAGGAAGCCCTAGCTTGTAGGCAAACAACTTCAGCTTAGTTCATTGGTCTACCACTCAGGGTAAGAATTCAGGCAACTTATTTGCCTTTGAGATTCTCAAGTTTCAGATCTATAAAACGTGTAACTTTTTTGTGGTTTTTCAAGACAAGTCTCACTATGGAGACCAGGCTGGCCTTGAACTCAGAAATCTGCCTGCCTCTGCCTCCTGAGAGCTGGGCTTAAAAGGTGTGTGCTATCACCACCTTGCTAATACACATATCTTAAATAATCTATATCATCACAGACAAGGCTTTAACAGTAATTTAAAATCTGCCTCTGAGCTTCTGATATATAAATGTATTAACAAGGCACATCTAACTTAACTACTTGCTGGCTATATTGTTAGAAAATGAATATGAACATATTAGTATACAACCAATGTTTAGAAGCAGTGGGTGGGAACATGCTGTGGAGGAAAAGGAAGAAACCCATAAGGGATGATTAAAAAAATTATAACAGAAAGATTTCCCCTGGGTTTTTGCAAGGAACATGCATTTCAAACCAATAAACATTTATCAAGTGTGTAGGTGCACATCACTATGGTAGGCAGAGGAAGATAAACTGATTTTGCTTCTCTCATTGCTATGGCTGAATACCTCACAAGAAGCCTCTTAGGAGAAGGACTTCTTTTAGTTCACAGTTTCATGGTGGCTGGGGCCCTCTCTGTGGAGGTGGGAGCTTGTGGCACAGCTGATACTTTCCCAAGGATCAGGAGAGAGGGGATAGACGGGGAGAAGGAAGGACAGAGAAGGAAAAGGAAAGGCATCTAGGGAGGAAGAGGGGGAGAAAGAGGAGACTGGGCCAAGCTGTCACATTAAGATCCACCCATCAGCAACTGTAGTGGTCCACCCAGCGAGGCCCACCTCCCACAAGTCCCACTGCCTTTGTAACAGGCCTCTACCTGGGGATCAGTCATTCCAACATGTAAGCTCTGGGAGATATTTCACATACAAACCCTAACAGAGTGTATTCCTGGGCTGCATAACAAAGAATTGCTTGAGGCCAGGAAACTTCCCAGTCACTTTTCACAGGACGCTTTTGTATTTTCTAATGTGTCCTGAAGTCATGCTTCTGACTGCTAGGATGGTTCATGAAGTAAGGTGAAATAGCCTGGAATTCAAGAATTGTGGGAGGTCCCTTTAGATTATTAGAGGGTTCATTTATTCATGCAGCCACTGTTTACTCATCCTACACTAGTGATCAGGTCTGAAGGAAATCTGGGACATGTAATTTTACACTTATGGTTGTTTAGAAAGAAGTACTTGGTCTGAGGAGATGTGCTGTGGTTCCTGCTGAATTATTTGCTCTCACTTTTACCTGTGTTAGTATTCACACCTTCTTCTTTACAGATGTATTTATTTAGCAATGATTTTCATAGCCATTATTTAATGTGCTTTCCACACCAGTTTCACAGGTGAGAAATCATGAAGTGAAGCAGATGAGCGAATAGGCAAGAGGATCCCTATTTTGCAGTTGGAAAAAATTGAAGCTCAGAAGGCTTATGGGACTTGGCAAAGACCATATTGTGAAGATATGCCCAGGATAGCAGTATAAAAGGCATTGAAATCCAAACATACCTCTTTCCATTACAGCTTGGCTCTTGATTCATTGTTTACAGAGAGCTTTTGTATAAATTATTTCTTTTACTTCAGAGGCAATTTGGCTGAAGTTGTTGAGGATTCCAATTCCAGAGTCCTTATTGACTAACTGTGGGCTACCAAGCAGCCTAGATCACTTGACTGGCAACAGTTTTCTTCCTGTGAAGTTAGAATAAAATATCCTGGGAATGAGGTAGCTAGTGAGGTTCTATCAAGTAGTGTTGAAAAACATCATCTACTTTTTCATTTTTAAAAAGAATTTCCAACATATGTACTTTATTTACACCTTTTCTGCCCTCCCTCTCTATCCTCTCCTTCCTCTGGAGGAATTCCCTGATCCCTCTCAAATCCATGCCCTCTTCTTTTTTGGGGAGGGGGATATACTGTGCTTTATTATTATTAAATTGATTTTATGAGATCAGCAATTTTATCATTGACAGTGGTGAGCTTTAAATGATAAACTTCTTTTGTCATTTTTGACACCAACTTTCTGAGCACAAGTATTTAGGTCACCTAAACATATAATACAGATTATTTCCCTTTTCTGATCAAAACTGTACTACATTAACATATAGGTGAAAACATTTGTTTCTATTTAGAAACCCATGTGTTTGTTGTACTCTTTTATCAAATGGTTAAATCTCAGTTTAAATTGTTTGTTTATTTTTGAGATTATAATATAATTATATCATTTATCCCTTCCTTTCCTCCCTCCATACCCTGCGGTATACCCTTACTTGCTCTCTTTCAAATTCATGACCTCTTTATTAATTGTTATTACATGCATATACATATGTGTGTATACATATATATTCCCAAATATAACCTACTCATTCTGTATAATGTTACTTGTATGTATGTTTTCAGGGCTGATAATTTTGTATTGGGTAACCAGTTGGCATGCTCATCTCTGGAGAAGACAATTTCTCCCCATCTCAGCCCTTCTTACTGGCCTGTAGTTCTTTGTGTGGGATTTGAGCCTTGTGGGCTCTCCTCTATCCACTTTAGCGCTTTTATTGGTGTTGTCTTTGCTCAGCTCACGTTTAAGTAGTGTGTGGGTGAGACTTCATGGGGATAGATTCTGACACTCCTAGAAGACACAATTCTGCAGCAAACTTCCCAATCCTCTGACGTTTACAATATTTCCATCCCTCTTTCACAATGTTCCTTGAGTCTTAGGAGTAGGAGTGTTTCTTAGATGTATCCACTGGGTCTGGGCTCCACAACTCTGAAGTTTGATTGGTTATGGTTTTCTATAATGACCTCATCTATTGTCAAGAGAAGTTTTCTTGATGAGAGGTGAGGATGACACCTATCTTTGGGTATAAAACAAATATTTAGAATGTTAGGGATTATGCTGGTTTAGTAAAATGATAGTTGTAAGTTCTCCAAAATCCATGAATTCACTAGCCTTGAGTAGCTGACTAGATTCCCAGTACCAGATATGGTTTCCCTGTTGTTGAACAGGTCTTGAGTCTAATTAGAGAGATGTTGATGAATGCCAAGTTATGCATGTCACTAATGCACCCTTAAGGTTAGCGTGCCATGCTGGTCATTATTGTGGTCATCATAGCTGGGTAGGACTGTGGGTTGATTTCTTCTTTTGGAATCTGGCATGGTGTCTTCTGGTAACTTGAAAGCTAGTCCTCAGGGAGGAGACATTCAGGTCTGTTCCAACTCAGGGGCCCCTGTTCCCTGTTTCTGAAGTATATGATGTCTTTAGAAATGAGAACTTATCTTCTACTTACAGAATCAAGGGCAATAGCAATCGACTGCATGTTTTTGGATTCTCTTGGATACCATGCTCTCTACTTTAATCATTACTATTAAATATGAATATATGTGACCACTTAGTGTTATGTGGTCTTACATATGTCAGTATATGTAGGTATTTAAGGCTGACCAGTTAGGATTAGATAACTTATCATAGGTCTCATCCTTTTTCCTGTCAACCATTTTGTGAATCAAACAAAATGAATTCTGAAATTCTTTGTGAGAGGTACCTGAGTACATGAGGAAAGACAGAAGAAACTTATTGAACTTGAAATGTCACTAAGAGAAAAGTAGATCTAGGCACATCATAAAGATTTTTACTCTGCTTAGTCTCAGAGACCATATACACATAAACAACCAAGGTGGCCTCAGCAGGTTGTATTATTATCTATTTGCATATACATGTATGTAGCATTAATTAATGAAAAAGAGGCTGGAGGAAGGAACAGGAGGCAGTAAAGTGATAAAATTCCATTTCAAGTAAAAACATGGGTTTTAAAACAAATTTATGCTTTAGGGTTTTTTAGTGGATGTTTCAATGGAGGTAAGACTAAAGTGTTATAAAGTTCTCTCTTCTTCCTCTGCTGGAGCCAGTACCACTCTGTGTGTACCTTCAATAGATCTGACTCAACTACTAAGTCAAGTTCCTTGTTTCAGGTGCAGGGAGGGAACTTGACTTCATAGTTGAGTCAGATCTACTGAAGATTTTATATATATATATATATATATATATATATATATATATATATATATATATACACACACCGTCCATGGGATGCTGCACTGTGCTCCTCAGCTCCGGTACCCCACGTGTAGGATGAATCCTGTCCTAACTCATTTTCCAAATGCCCCTCAGGTAATAGGTGTAGGCACTGGGGGAGATAATCTAAGACTCATTTGTATATGGCTGAGAACATCTCAGTGATTTTTTTTTTAACTAAATCATCATTTTTAATTTAGGTTTTCTTTTTTTTTTTTTTGGTTTTTCGAGACAGGGTTTCTCTGTGTAGCTTTGCGCCTTTCCTGGTACTCGCTTTGGAGACCAGGCTGGCCTCGAACTCACAGAGATCCGCCTGCCTCTGCCTCCCGAGTGCTGGGATTAAAGGCGTGCGCCACCACCGCCCGGCTAATTTAGGTTTTCTTAAACTTTTAGCTTCCAAGCCACATTCTTTGAAATTAATATGGTGTCTCTAGCATCTCTAGCATATGAATAAAGATAGTCAAGGCACAATTCCCATGAATTTATTTTTAATATGAAAATTATGTTTATTTACTGCCTTTATTTTTAATTGTTTTTATTGTGTGATAATTTCATACATGACTATAATGTTGGATCAAAGCTATTCTGTATTTCTTCCCCTCAAAAATTTCCCCATCACCACTACCCCTTTTGCCCCCCAACTTCATGTGTTCTCTTTTTGTTGTTTTAAAACAGCAATTCATATCAAATATGAGCAATACTGAACTGCTTGGGCTTGCTGAAGTCCTGCATTATGCTAGGTACTGGGGCACCCTTGATAATGCAGTAGCCATGGATTTCCTCAAGCTGATACAGAAATCAGAATTGTTTCACATCATTAGGTAAGCCAGAAGATATTGAGATCTTCTGCCACTTGGAGTTGTCAAA
Source organism: Peromyscus californicus insignis (assembly GCF_007827085.1). Taxonomy (NCBI): domain Eukaryota; kingdom Metazoa; phylum Chordata; class Mammalia; order Rodentia; family Cricetidae; genus Peromyscus; species Peromyscus californicus. Next base: position 111,426,651 of record NW_026294562.1, on the reverse strand, counting down.
CTTTATTTGAAACACAGTCTGAGACAGTCAAAACTCCATTTAAACTTTCTACTGTGTGACTCCATTTACACTTCCCACTATATGAGCAGTTTTTGTGACTTGCTTTCCATTCCTCACTGCCTTCCATGCTTCTGTACCTACACAGCTGCTCATTTGGTAAACACTGCTATACAGAAAAGCCTCTTTCCAAGCTTGCTCACTCCCCAAAACCTTTTATTTCCTTCAAACAACTTGAAAGTTGAGTAACTTTGCTGATCAACTGCATAGATGTAAGGCAGGCTTACATCATAGATCATGTGCTTTTTCTAGAATCTCTCTGACTTACTCTCTCTCTGCCTTTGTCTCTTGGGCAGCAGATCCATCAGCCCAAACATCTACACAAGGAGCATACTTCTCAAAAGAACAAGGTGGACATTTCCTACAAAGACTTATTCTGAGGAAATACTATGTTCCTTATTGATTCAGCCCTAATGTAACAGTGCGTGATGAGTCATGATATCATGGTGCAGTGAACATGAAAGGAGGATGTCAGTTATGCTGGAGGAGGAGTGAACTCAGGAAAGAGCTAAGTTGTCCAGTTACATGCAACAGGTTCAGATGAGATATGAGGCAGGTTGTTCCAAGGAGAGAGACAAATATACACTGTTGCTCAAAGATACAGCATGGTGTCTCGATGCAGTTTCAGAAAACTTAGTGACTGAGAACAAGGTTTTTTTTTTTTTATAGAGTATGAACAGTAGAGGCTAGGGATATCAATGGCTATTTACAGAGGGGGACTGTGGTCTCATAGTAACAAGCTCAGTCATAGTTCTGTCTATTTACCTGTCAGTTTCATGATTTTAGTCTTTTTTGTTTGTTTGTTTGTTTGTTTTTTTTGTTGTTGTTGCTTTGAGACAGGGTTTCTCTGTGTAGCTTTGTGCCTTTCCTGAAACTCACTTGGTAGCCCAGGCTGGCCTGGAACTCACAGAGATCCGCCTGGCTCTGCCTCCTGAGTGCTGGGATTAAAGGCATGCGCCACCACCGCCCGGCTTAGTCGTCTTTTATAGCTGAATAAAATAATACTGTGCATATGTACCATATTTTCATTTTAAATTCACCAGATGAAGGATATCTAGGTTGTTTCCATTTTCCTAGCCATTGGGAATAGAGTGCCAATGAATGTGGCTGAGCAACTATCTGTGAAGTAGAATATTGAATCCTCTGGGCCTGTGTCAAGGAATGATAGAGTTGAATCATAAGGTAGATCAACTTTTAGCTCTTTGATAATTCTCCATAATGATTTCCAAAGTAATGTCACTAGTTTGCAGTCCCACCAATAGTGAATGAGGGTTTCTTTTACCTATATCCTTGCCAGCATTTTTTTTTTTTGTAAATTTTCTTGACTCTTTTCTTTTTTGAGTTCTTTGTATATTCTGGCTATTAATCCTCAAATATATACTATATATATATATATATATATATATATATATAGTATATATTTAACAATAATAATTAAAGAAGAAAAGGTCATGATTTGATAAGTAATTAAGTATACAGAGGAGGATTTGGAGGGGGCAGAATGAGGGGCAGAAATGTTCTAAATGCAGTTCTCACATATGAAATTTTATAAATAAAAATAAAAATAAAAAACTGCCAAATATGTGGCTACACTATATTTGTCATACCCCCTTTATGTCCTTTTATACTTCATTTAAAAAAGGAGTTGTTCCTTTTGAACTTGTGTGTTGTCTCATTCTGTTGTGTTAAAAATAAAAAAAAAACTTTTTATTTGTTCAAAGATTGCATATAATCCACTGGAGAGGAAATAAAATCCTTTTGTAAGACTATAAAACAAGAGTTTAGTCCCATCCGCACAGGTAATGGGCAGCTCTACTTTCAAGCTTAGACATGGGAGAGACATAATGATAACTTTGTTGTAGATTGGATTTTACAGTAAACAATGGTGTTTGTGATTTTGGGGTGCCTATAATCCAGAGTTCTTGAGGTATAAAAGCCTAGATCATTACCAAGTTCTTTAACAGTTGACATTTAAAAGAAAGGATCTGAAGTCTTAAGAGTCCTAATAGTGACTTTGTCTTTGGCACAAGTTCCACTGGACTGTCGTCCATCAGTGCAGGACCAGGATAATGGTTTAGTGACTCCTAGTTTCTAACTAACATGCACAAATGGTCCCAGCAAATGACACTCTTTCTTTCCATACAGATAGGCAGTACTTTATACTTTTCTTTGTGTGGTGTCTTGTAGTATGGGAAACAAATGTAAATGTAAATCAGCTCATTTTGCTTAAGAAAAAGCTGTGGAATTCTAAAGGTTTCTTTTCCACAGTAGTCTTCTAGGTGTAATGACTATTTTTCCTGAGGGGTTATCTCTGTAGGCAAATAGTGCGGGGATAATTTTAAAATGTTTTCTTTTCACTTCTCTGGGAATGTTTGGCTCTGAAATGAGCAGCATTCTCCTTGTTAATGATAGAAGGATTGAGAAAAGCTTAATTCCTTTTCTAGTACAGGTAGTGAAGAGAGACAATAGCAAAATTTCCAGTCAGATTTTGGTCAGTTTAGAGAAGTTATATGTCCTTACATAGATTTAAATAGGTAAGGTGTAAAAAAAATCCAGGAAAATCATGAATGGACCAGTGATTGAAGTATGATCCCAACAGACCAATTCTGTCATTCTGAGACCTGTCCAAGATGCTCTCATTACTTTTATTCGGTGTGGTATTCTCCTTCAAACAGGATTCTCAATCTACTAGGTAACTTTGAGCTTCACAGAGGGCTGTCCTGAGCCTTAGCCTGCATGCCTACCCACTCCCCACTTTTACCATAACCTGTAAAACACACACAAAACACACACACACACACACACACACACACACACACACACACACACACACACACACACACACACCAGGTGAGTACTATTAGTTTTTACAACAACAGAGCTTTCACGCTTAATTTTGTCATTTCCTAGTCAGATTACTTTGGGTGTGTGTTCATATATATGCTAATGGGTTAATGGGTCAGGAGGTCTTTTAAGGGCAAGTAGTCTTCCTATTAAATGTCAAGTGTGAGGTAAGTATTACTGGGCTGTCTGACAAGGAGCGGGGAAATTCCACCTTTAGTTGGGTACAAGCCTTGTAGTCTAAGAGAGGAAGTTGTGACAATACAGTGAGCCAACGAAGATGACAAATGTATTGTAGCACCATATGGAACTTCTATTTGCAGATCGCATCTAGACACTATTCAGCCTCCTTAACCCCTTGTGGAAACTCCGCTGCATCTTAGGAGGAGAGAAATTCGCCTATACTCTAGGATGAGCACTGGAGAAAAAAAACCCTCCCCTTTAGAGCTCTCAAACACAAATGTTATGTGTTCTCAAAGTTTCACATTTCCAACAGGAAGGAGTTGCTGATGCAGTCTAAAAGAGAACCACCCAGAGCCTGTGGCATTTAAAAGTCAATGCTAAGTGATGTCGTTTTAAAGAAAGATCTAGGGGATGCTGCCAACATTTATATTTCATATGCTTGTGGAATTGCTTTCAATTCCATTTCACTTAGATCTCCGTATGGTAAAGATTCCCAGGTTGCTATGGAAAATATGCACTTAAGCTGACTGCTATGGCAACTAGTCACATATGGTGGAGAGGCATCACATGGCACAGAATTTGCATAACTAATTCGAGCATTTTAGTGAAGAGCACAATCTGTGCTAGGCAATCTGAGGCTTTTTTTTTTTGTGCACACAAATGTATGAAGTACCTTTCTGTTTGTACTTTCCAAGTTGTTCACTCTCTTCTAATGGCAGGTGTCACTATAGATGGTATGTGACTGTTGTGACACTGGATGAGTGTATTCCTGAACACTTAACATTGAGTCTGTCCCACTGTTTTACAGTGACATTATGTTTATCTAAAGCCCCTAGTCTTAAGCTTCTTTCACAATACGAACTTTAATGAAATCTCTATTATCTTCTCCCTAGTTAATTCAACTTGATTTAATATATATTTATTTGAAGTGTGGCTGTATCATGTTAAATTGTGCCTGCTGGCTAATGCTGTTTCTGTCTTTGATGCCTGAGGTGCTTTTATCTGTACCTTACAATTCTCACAGTGCCTGATGCACTGGATAGAAGGAATGAGTAGAGACATCAATAGGTCAATTCCTTTGTCAAATTATTCAAGCGCTTTCCACAATAGCCTTGTACCAAGACAGTTAGCTTCTCCAGTCACAGTGACAATCCTCCATGCTCCGTTCTTAGCTCAGTTATAAAAAATCTACATTGTTCTAAAATTGACAGTTAAAAATGATTTGTCTTCTATTATATTCTGAGCACTTAAAAGGAAGAATTGGTATCTTATTAAATTTGTTTATGACCTGGTCTGGCCTAATTCCTATCAGAGCATAAGAATGCAATATGTATTTCTGGACAAATAAATGAAGATAGTGAGAAAATGATAAATGTATCAGGCATATATTTCCATGCAGTATTGGAGAGAGAAATGTTAACCAAATTCTCCTACTTTGCCCTTTGTTTCTGTCTTGCTCTTCTCCCTCAAAAAATGACAGGGATCCAGGATATGTCCCCATTGTCCCTGTTTTATTATTCTTAGCCTACTGTCACTTTCCAACATCCTCAGAATCATGGGGAAGAGAAAGATCCAACACAATGGCATTTCTTTCCCTTCTTAAGAACCACCACTTCTAAAGGTCTGTATCACTATGGTGAAGGCAGAGGCAGAGACATCTGAACCCACAAGGGGTCCTTCCTGCACCTGTTCCAGCTCCTCCACAGTGCAAAGCCCTGGGAACACCAGAGAAGCCATCTCACTCTGCTCTTCGTTTTCTCCTACTCATGCCTATGCAGGCTTTGACACCACCTCACTAGCCGCTGTTACTGAATATCCTGCAGAGAGATAGATAGGCTCAGGAAATGAGGTGGAGGTGGGAGGAGGAATGCCAGAGAAGGAACTTTGGTTGTATTTATATAGTTAGGAAAACACACACACACACACACACACACACATACACACACACACACCAAGTAAAGAAAAAAGGCTATACACTTGTTAAAAAGCAAAGGGAGTAACATGGGAGGAGTTGGAGGGAGGAAAAAGAAGGGAGAAAATGAAGTAATTATATTATCATTTCAAAAAATAGAAAGGTATACTGAATTTTACTTTAATACACTAAACTTATCTCAAGATATAGACTCATATATGTTTCTCAGAAGTAATATGCAAAGGAGTGGTGTAGCGTTTACCTGGTGTCTCTAAATAATGATGGTTTTGAATTATAGTTTAATATGAAAACCAAAGCAATGACACAATGCAGTAAATATTCGGAATGTTTTCATTGCACAGATACCACGTTTCCTTTCACAAGTATGTCCTCTCCTGTGCTCTGAGCCCCTTAACCTTTGTGAATACAAAATTTGTTCTCCATATCCATAATTTTACCATTTTGACTATTATCAACAATGCATAAGTTTTGGTTCATTTTTTAAAACAATATTTGTTTAGTTACTTATGTATTGTTTACTTTGTGTGTACATTGTATGATGTGTCTGTGGTGTGTGCACATGTTTGCATGGCTAGAGAAGTCATGTCTGGCTTTGTACTGAGTACTTGAGTTCAAATTTAGGTCTTTATGCTTAAAGAGCAATCACTCTTACTCTCTGAGACATCTTTCCAGCTCATATTTTTTAAATTCATTGTAATACTCTGGAATATTGTTCAAGTTGTGGAATGCTTATTTTATTTATTGCTTACTTGTATTTTGGGGTATTAATGTACCCCATCTTCTTTAATTATTGACTTTAAGAATATGTGTTTTTATTTCTCTAACATCCACGTTGAAGAGGGGAACCGATAGACTTACATCTGAATGCTTTTTTTCTGTTTTCTTAAATCCCATCTTGTTTCTTGAAGTAGTTACCTCATTTTATATTCTTACCACAAATATGGGAGATCCAATGTCTTTGCATCTCAAGTAGCATTTATACCTTAATCTTGTGTGTATGAATGTACACTTTACAATGGGGTAGAAGATACTGGATGTCTTTCATACACACATTTTATATCCTCCTCATTGAATTGTCTCTTCTTGACTTTTATCTATTTCCCAATATGAGTTATTGACTTTGGATAGCTCCTTGTGCATTTTAGAGGCTCTTTGTTGGATATATACCTTACAAATATTTTTGTTAGAATCTATTTTATTAATTTTTCTTTTAATGAACCACACATGAGCTATTTTAGTATAATTTTTCAATATTGAGATTCATAAGTTTCTTTTGGGAGAGGGAACATGCCTATGAAAGGTGAATTGCTCTAGAATCTTATATGGAAGCTTGTCAATTCTCTTTGAATTACTTTAGCATAGCACCTTGTCAGAATTCAGTTAGACATTTCTTTTATGTTCCATTGATCTGTGTATCTATCCTGCCTGGAAGCTCACCTGCTTTTAATTCCCATAGCTGTAGTCTAGAAATAAAGTAGAATAATTATTTTTTTTAACCTTCTAAATTATTACTTGAATTATTCTGATTGTTTTGTCTTTCCATATAAATTTCATAAAATCTTATCTCTACTTACAAACATACTTTTTGGAATTTGATAGGAACTATATTGAACTTGTGCATCAGTTACTTTTCTGCTGCTTTGACAAAAGACCATGCCCAAAAGCAACTTGTGGAAGAAAGGGTTGATTTTTGGCTTACATTTTCAGAGAGATGAGAGTCTGTGCTGGTGGGGAAGGCATGTCAGCAGACAGGCATGGTAGTGGGAGCAGGAAGGTGGCTGATTACTGATTACATGGTCATTCACACAGGTGTGTGTGTGTGTGTGAGAGAGAGAGAGAGAGAGAGAGAGAGAGAGAGAGAGAGAGAGAGAGAGAGAGAGAGAGAAAGAGAGAGAGAGAGAGAAATAGGAAAATAGGAAGTGGGATAAGGCTATAAACTTTTCTCAGAAAGTCTGTAAATCCTAAAGTTTCCATAACTTCCCCAGACAATACTACCAACCAGGGACCAAGTGTTCAATTACATGAGCCTCTGGGAACATTTCTCATTCACACCACCACAACTTGGGCATAAATGTGATCAAAATAGGTATTTTATACTATTGAGTCTTTCAATTCATAGTCATGGTGTGTCTATTTACAACTTCTTTATATTCTTTCATCAGTGTTTTGTAGTTTGGGGCATATACTATTTACACTCAAGTAAATCACTTTTTGAAGAATTGTACATGGTACTGCATTTTTAGTTTACATGCTTTTAGCTAGCATATAGAAAAACAACAAGTTATTCAATTGTGCATGTATAGTGTGTGTGTGTGTGTGTGTGTGTGTGTGTGTGTGTGTGTGTGTGTGTGTATGTGTGGTGTGGTGATAGACTGAAGGAGATGACTTACATTGTAAAGTCTGGTCTTTCTAGGATATCCTTGCCTCTCCCTTTGGTTAGAAAGGGATAGATAGAAGGCTTTTGTTAGGACTCTTTCATGAAGATCTAATAATGTTTCTGAGGTTTGGATTTGTTTAACTACAAATCTGGACTACAGGAAAGACAAAGCACTCCTAGAGAACTTACTATCATGTTCTTCTTTGGGTCATGTGATTTCTTTCTGGTATTTATATTTCTCCCCACTTACTAGGGTCTATTTGTGTTTGTTTTATATATAATATCCAGCAGCTTTAGTTATTAGATGTTGAGACAGTTATCTGTACTTCATTTTCCTGGAAGGGGAAGTGTGTTGTCATTTTGTTTAGCTCTTGGCATTTAGCACTTGGCATTCTGTTCTGAGATCTGGGACATCAATGCCACTACTATTTGAAAGACATCATTCCAAGCTACAAAATCTGGCGGGCAATGCCACTGTAAACATAAAGTTGGCAATAGTCACGGGCTGAACACAAAGATTGCCAGTCTTATCCTAAGAACAGGCATGTATGATAAAGACTCAAATTGGAAAATAATAATATCCATCATTACCATAATATTTTCCATGCATGTTCAACCTTATTAATAGAAGCAAAAATATTGAAAACAACAATAGCAGTTGGTACCATCCTTGTGTTCTTGTTCATCTAATTCTTACATCAACCACTTTTGTGCACATGTTTTTCTGTGTATGTGCATGTAACTGTTGGTTATGTATCATCAGACTATAATAAGAAAACTAGACATAAACTAGAAGATAGCTTAGACCACTGCATTCATGAGAAGACCAACAATATATTAGAAAATTTTCAGTCTTTTATTTAAGATTATAATATAATTGTATCATTTATCCCTTCCCTTTATCACTGTAAACATTCCCATACACTCCCCTTTGCTCTCCTTCAAATTCATGACCTCTTTTTCATTAATTGTTGTTACATGCATATATATGTATATCTGTATATATTCCTAAATATACCCTGCCCTGTCAGTTTGATGTCACTTGTCTATATGTTTTCAGGGCTGACCATTTGGTATTGGAAAACCAATTGGTATGCTCCTTCCTGGGGAAGACTATTTTCCCCACTCTCAGCATTCATTAGTTGTCTATAAAAAGAATACCACCTTCGGAAGAGACAATTGCTTAAGGACAATAGAGGTTGTAGATATGGAAAAGTAAACCTGATCCAGGCAGTGGTGATGCACTCCTTTAATCCCAGCACTCTAGAGGCAGAAGAAGGTGGACTCTATGAGTTTGAGGCCAGCCTGGTCTACAGAGCAAGTTTCAGGACAACCAGGGCTACACAGGGACATCCTGTCTAAAAACAAACAAACAAAAAGAAACTGAGAGAGAGAGAGAGAGAGAGAGAGAGAGAGAGAGAGAGAGAGAGAGAGAGAGAGAAACCTGGATGGTGGAATTTATTTTACCAAATGATAGCAGCAGACTTGTTCATGAAAACAGCATTGCAGCACATTGTGAAGGCTGAATGATTGCTAAACATTTTAAATATCATGGCTATAGGCATATACATGCTCTCAAAATGTTAAGTCTCTATTTTGAGTCACTGTTCCATTTCATATATGCCAAAGGATAGTAAAAAGTACAAACTATAAAGTATTTATTGATCCCATAGTCTCTGAGTAGAATTATGATATATCAGAATACATAACTTATACCAAATACATACCAATATATACCCTTATACCAAAATGCAAATAGGCATGTTATTTGCACCATTTGATGATTTAGTTTTCCTAGTGCTTTAATGTTTATGGTCTCTCATAACAGTTTCCTTCTGAAAAATGGATGAAATAGCTTTGTGAGGACTAAATTTATGGATGACTTTGGATTTCCATACAGAATACAGACTCACTTCACTGTGATCTGTGACTACTACAGTGATGAGAATTAGCTGCTATTCATTGATCAGCTACCAAAAGAAGGGTGCTGAATTGTGTATTTTATTTCATGTTAACAGTTTTCTTGGGCAAGTTTCATTCATATCTCCACTCACAAGTGAGGTAAAATGCACTAAGAAAACAAGTTGTTTCTCTTTGCATCTATCTAACAGAAATAGCCTCTGCTTATCACCACCATTCTTGGAGGTCAGGAGGCTGACCATTATCGACTGTGCCACTATGACCTTCTTTATTGGCATATTTCCAGCTGGCTATGAGGGTTCAGTCAAAGGGTGTCCTTTATAAGAGATCAGAAAGTAAAAGAAGAAAAGACTCAGAACATTTATTCCCTATCCTAGCACTGGCAGTCAGTGGTCAAACTATAACTCTAGCACCTGCAAGCTGACACCTTTCCAAGTCTCTGGCTCATTAGACTCTGTCTCTGCTTATTGTCTTTCCCTGGTCCATAGGTGTAGTAAATGGTCCTTGCTCTGTTTCTGCATTCTCAGTTATCTTGTTATCCCCATCCTTCCATAAAACCATCTTTAGCACCCTATTTAAATTGCGTTTTATTCCCTTTGTGCACCCTACAGACACCAAGAGATTACGTGGCTAAGTTGCAATGTTAGTACATGGTATACCTGACATTCCTGGGATTCTACCTCTACTCTGTCAGATACTGAAATGCATGTAATTTCCACTAACATTAAGCGGTGCTCAATATTGAATACCAAAGTTGTGGGAAGAGTTAATTATTCACCAAAAGCAACTAATGTAAACTCAGGAGACAAGTTTTCAACTGGAAGGATTTTAGAAAATACTCTCAGCAGGTGTAAAACTACAACCCCTACACATGTAGACATAAGGAAATATATGGAAATGTTCACCGTTAGGAAGTCATGAGTGTTCAGTGTAGTGGTTTTGCTGTAACTAAATCACACTGGATCTGTGATCACTATAATTTCTTTTAAAAGGGTTAGCTAGTTAAGACTTTGAGTGTTTGATAGGATGTCTCAGGATGATCACAATAGCTCTTTTCACTGTAGGCATTAATAAAAGATAATTGACCTTGGCTCCCATGGTTTGCTTTCAGCTTGGGGACACAGCTCCCATCATGGTCAATTATCTCATAGTAATTCCAACAACAAAAGTGACTTTTGCTTAATTAAGCAATTCTCTAATCGCCTTCCCAGCCTGGAGGATGTAGCATGGCACATATTAATATGACCATCCCATGTGGACAGTTCAAACACAGTGTGAAGTACTTTCTAAGATAGAACAATTTGCCAAATTGACACCATGAAGATTTGATACTGGAGACACTTGGAGGATGAATTAAAACTCACTCCTACCCTTGAAACTCTGTCTCATGCAGGAAGGATAGAATCCTCTGTGTATGTAGACTCTATCTCTTTCAGTCACTCCCCTGCCTTGGTCATCTGAGATGCTCAGAATTCTTCTAAGTTAATATTAACAACACTGCACCCCCATGTGGCAGCAAAAAAATTATCCCTGGAAAGTCATAAATGTTCAGAGAGACCTTTCTGTTATTTATAAGATTTCTATTCTCTTTAGAGATGAGATGTCACTTTCAGCTCTTACTGGCATTAGAAAAGTTTTATTGGCTCATAAAAAGAACTTATTTAAAAAACACCCGTGTATAAAACTGTACAAATCTGTTTTGCCCCAATTCTTTTTGTTGGCTGAGTATAGTTATATCAACCCGAGAAGAGAATGAACCTAAAATTTGCAGACAACAGATGTGAAAAGTGTTTTGCTTTTTTTAAAAAAATATGTTTATTAGACTACAAATCCTGTTTAATTGAAGGTGGGGAAAACAATATTGGACTCTCAGACAGAAGATAGAGTTTCTAGAATTTGGCCTTCCCCTTGCTGGTCCTGTAGCCTTGAGCTTCATTCGTAGCCTTAGTACTCTTATCTGAACAATAAGAGCAGCTTTCTTTTATTTAATTTGTTGCTTTAAAAAGCATTAATGGTATAATAATCTTTTGTTAAGTTATACTGTAAACTCTCTTCATTATTGTACACATTTTCTAGTTACAGCTCTAAATTGTATAACCAGTTAATTAAAGTTTCAGAGGGACTAAAAAGTCTCATTTTGAAACACTATCTTTAAAATTATTTTTACTTGTATTCTGTACATCTTAAAAATAAAACATGCACACCTACAAATCTATATTTACATTAAATGTATATAAACAGTAAGAAGTCCAAGGTGAAGCCAGTCATGTTTCTGATCTAAAATGTACATATATCACTGATGCTTAGGTTGCTGTACTTTGGTTCTTACTCTCTTGTTCAATTTTGTACACATGATCCTGTAAAATTTCAGATTCCACTCAACATAACATAAAGTCTGTTCCTTTGAGTAGAAATACATTCAGCTCATCAGACTGGATGGTGTGGTATTTTCTCTCTATTTTATGCCCTCCTTGTCTTACAAAGGTCCTCAGGGGGTCAGAGAAGATGGTGAAAGAGCTCTGTATAAAATATGCATGCATGATAAAATTATACAGTGTGTAGCTAGTGACTGATTGTATGATATTATTTGTTTTCATCTCTGTTTTTAAATAGAAAATAAAAATAAGAACATATAAAGACCAAGTTGGAAAGCATACGGGTAGAAATAACATAGACTGGGAAGGAAAAAAAAAAGTCACTTGCGTGTTTCCTGGGAACCTTTGGTTTTCACACTTTTCACTGCAATTTGGCAGGTGAAATTGAAAAGGAAAAAAAAAAAAAACAGTTCAAGGGAGAAGAATCTCAGAGGTGCTTTTCCTCTGGATTTGAGAAACTGGCAAGGGATTGCAAATAAAGCTTTGTTCTAAAACACAAGGTTAGCCCTTGCCTTGACCCTCTTTTACTCAGACTTTGAAGACCCATAAGTGGGGTTACAGAAGGTTTTTGAGTGTTGTGTCTAAACACATTGCTCAATAATCCCTAGTTTCTACCCTACTCCTCTAAGGAGGGTTGGGAAACCAGCCTGGGGAACTGATTGGCACAGCGTTCTGCCTGGATGATTTCTTTTTTGACCCTTTCTGTTCCATTCCCTGTACCGTCTTCTATGGGACTATGTCCACAAGCTGTAGGACTGATTTCATTCTTCATATTGGTAATTGTTTGGCAGGGCCATTTCAATTATGGCCTCAGAGAAGGCATAGAGATGCCTCCAGTTCCCAAGAGTCTATGTGACTAAGCCGCCAGAGAAGGAGCACAATGGCCTGAAACCCAGGCTGCACAGACCTGAAGACTGAGACATTTACTTACAGACTCAACATGTTTTCTTGTACATTGTGCCTATTACTGCGGTCATGTTAGATGACTGTACTTTAATTTTTTTAAGTAAATAATATGTTAGGGGATATAGACAATCAAATAATCATACAACAAATATGTTTTTGCTCTATTATTCCCTAGAGAATACATCTATAAATGCAAACTCACAATGATACACAAAATGATGGGGGGAAATATTTGAAGTATGTTATAAAATATGTATAATATATGCCAAGAGATCTACCATAACTGATCATAAGAAAATGCTGTTTAAAGTCTGATCCATATAGAAAGGAACACAGAGCTATACCCATAGATATTATTACCTGGTTGGTCTTATTAGGTCATAATGAGAAAAATGTTTCAAAAAGTGGTAGATACCTACTTTATGTATGCATGTATTCAGTCAGTAGCTTTTGACCACTTCTGAAGATCTGCATATGTGCTGAGTGTTGTCCACAGCTAGAATGGGAGGCCTCTGTTCTCTGAATTTCTGACTCACATACTGAAAAGAATAATAAAGAAAGATCCCCATTTTTCCCAGACCTTTCTTGATTTTGCTCAGCTCTGGCTGGTGACTTGAGATCTGGATGTCAGTTAGCTGCATTTTGTAAACTAAATTTGGTTTCCACTTTCTTTTTAGTCTCACAACATTTTGAATGAACCTTGAAGACTTTAGAGTATTCTGGGATGTATCCATCACTATTAGAAACATTAAAAATTCATAAATGTCCTCCATGAGCAGAGATAAGAAATTTGGGGCAAACTAAATATTCCCTTTACTGAAGTAGCTTGGAGTATTTTAGATGAAACGCATGTATGGGTGTGTAATTACCATACTTAGTAAGATGACAGATGTATATATTGGGTAAAGGGGTCAGAGAGAAGAAATGAGCATTTCTTCCTTATGGCAGAAATGGAATAGAGGGAGGGATTTAAAAAAAAATTATGTGTGAACAATGTGAGTTCAGAAAAGGAGGATCATTTTGAAAAGAAAAGCCATCTCTGTGCAAAGACAGAGCAACTGAGTGAGTAAACAGATTTGACTCCAGTCGGACATGTGCTAAACAAGACATTCAAACCACGGGAGTGGGAAGCACCCTGGTGAGAGGGTACATGGGGAAGAACCAGTCTGACTGCTGGAGAGACAATGGAAAGCAGAGGAGGCCTCTTGAGAACTCACCAGAGAAGATGCGGAGAGGCGATTTGGAAAAGACATGGGCTTAGCTGGAGATGGAGTGTGGGCAAATGTGTGTCCCGTAGTGTTAGGGGCAAGAAATCATCACTTTACCTGTGCCACTTCTTGGCTTTCCTTAATGAACTTCATGGTGCTTGGAAACTCTAGTCATATTGGCTTGGGTTCCCAGTTAAGAGACCTAGATTTTAAAAACGTATCTTCCCACCAAGGCCTTGTTCAAATATGAGAGCTGCATCAAGATTTACTTCAGAGACTTTCCCTGGGCCCCTGGGCCCTAATTAAAAGAAGTCTTGGATAAAGAGGAGAGCTTTGCCCTTCTTCCTGAGAATGAGGCATGGTGTTCCAGAGAGATTTATGATGTAGTTAGGTCTGTGACTGCCATCATTCTTTTGAGGATTGTCTGCTGCTCTGCCTTATAGCTACTTAAGTGCCAATATTCAAGGAGGCAACACAGATCAGGAGGTGTGCCTCAGAGAGCTTTATTGCTCACTGGGGCTTCTTTAAGCTCCTTCTTGAGGAAGTCTCAGCCATGGAATTGGTGCTTTATTCAGGAAGCTAGTGTTTGCCTAACTGGAGAAAAGGAGGAACAATATAATGAGAATTCACTGCTCTAAGGAGCTTGTGCTACATGCTACAACACTCCTTTATCCTGGGGGATGCAGTAACCATTCCTGGCTGTACTTAGTGATGCTGGGATGTCCCAGCTTGGAGTTAAGAAGTGTTTGATGTTCACTTTCTCTTCCTATGTATAATAAATGTAAATAGTGAGAACCCTATGGGCAGAATAAACCATTATGAACATGTCATGTGAGTGTTCATCCAGAAGCTGGTTTTATGACTTGCTCTTTTTCAGATACAGAGTTCAAGTTCAGGGATTAGAGGAGTTCCAGGTTATATGGCTAGTCCTACTGGGATGAAAAACATCCATGTTCTTTTAAGATTGATAGAGTTAAGCATACTTTGAACTTGAGAATGAGTCACCATTATGATCTAACTCTTTTTTTTTATGAGTATTTCGTAGTTTTCTCCACCCAAGAAAGTGGTAGCATAAAGCTGCATATATCCCACCCTGAGTGCCTTCTGTGTGTGTTTATTATATATCTTTAAATTGAAATGAAAGTATATCAGTTTTCCTCCTCCCTTTCCTTTCTCTAGCCTCTCCCAGCTAGCCTACCTTGAACACCTTCAATGTCCCCACACTCTCAAGACAATAGCCTCTTTATTGCCATCACACACACACACACACACACACACACACACACACACACACACACACACACACAATCTTTGCATATTTTCTACTTTTGTTTTGGTTTCTCATGACAGGGATTCTCCCTGTAGCTTTGGCTGTTCTGGAACTCACTCTGTAGACAAGGCTGTCCTCGAACTCATAGAGATCCACCTGCCTCTGCTTGCCTGAGTGCTGTGATTAAAGGCATGTGCCACCACTGCCCAGCAATATATACATATTTATACATATACATAATACAACTTCCTGAATCTCTTTTTTTATTGATGGTGTGTATATGGTTTCCAGACTGACAATTCTGCATTGGGCAACCAATAAGGGGGCTTAACTCTAGAAAGAACTAGGTCTCCTTTTCCCAGCAGTCATTAGTTGCCTGTAGCTCTTTGTCTGTTGGTAGGACTCTGTGAAACTTTTCCCCTTCCACATTAACACATCCCACTGATATTGTCATTTTTCAAGTTGTTTGTGCAGTCATTTCTAGGGGCTACTGTTTCACTGTAGACTTCCTGGTATTTTGGCTCTCACAGCCTCTCTGCCCCTCTTTCTGTGATGTTTCTTGAGCCATAGATAAGGAGCTGTGATGTAGATGTATCTGTTTGAGCGATGCTTCCCAGAATTGATTGGTGTCTGCATTTTTGTGTACTTGTGGTTTCTGTGGTTGTCTCCATTTGCTGTAAAGAAAAAAAAAGAGAAACTTCTTTCATGAGGGGTGTGAGTACACTTATCTATGGGCATAAGGAGAAGATTGTGAATGTAGTAAGAAATTATACCTGTCTAGCAAAATGGCAGTGGAAGATTCTTTTCTAAGGGCCATGATCTCTCTAGCCCTAGAAATCTGGTTAGGTTTCCAGTACCAGGCATGGTTTTCCTCCTGGTTAGTGGACCTTGAGTCCAATCATACAGCTGTTGGGATGCACTGACATGTGAATGGGTGTCACTTACTCTATAGTTGTATACAACATGGAGTAAGAAAACAGGAGATAACAGAAACCAGGAAAGTGTAAAGGGACCATAAGTGCGGGGAGAGTATTATCTGCGAGGAATAGCAGGATACAGGTGATATGAAATGGGGAATGGAATAACGGGGCAGGGGACTCCAACTGTGGAGAAAGGAGGGAAGTCAATACAGAAGGAGGAGGGACAAGAGACAAATAACACCAAGGTTGGTTGACAAAAACATCAAGAATGATATTATTTTACATTTACTCCAAATTATAAATTATGTTCAATAACGAAGGAGTGTATTTGTATACACACATATACATATACACATGTACATATATATATGCATATATACATATATAAATGTACACACACACACACACACACACACACACACACACACACACACACATCTTAAAGGAAGTTAAGCCACTTGGGCTGACAGTGCTCTAAATAAGAACAAACTAACAGAAACCTCAGTACCAGTCAGGAGGAACCTCCCTGCAAGTGTCTGGATAGCTTAATTCTTAATGAATCCTGAAACAATAAGGTTTATTGCTGCAGCCCTTCGTTGTCTCTCAGGGGTTGAGGGTAGGCCCCTATTGCTGAAGACACTGTACACTTAAGACAAAAGACTGGATGATTTGACCTGGATCTGACCTGAAAGTCTCTTTCCTGTGGTCTATCTTCCAGGGTTTCACAAAATGCTGTTAAAGCTTCTAAGGGAGGGGAGCAATTAACCAGTTGGTCCTTGGAATCCACATGGTAGGAGGAAAGAACTGATTCCCACAAGTTGTTCTTAGACTGCTATGGTGCACGTGTGCCCACAAACACATACACGCACATACAAATGCATGCATAAATTCAATAAAAATTTTAAGAAATAAGGAAAAAAAAAACAGTAGTACCCAACTCCAACACCTGTGAACCATGACAATTACCAGAATGTCAAGATATGCATAAAGGTACAATAAGCGACACTCAGATGTCCTTGTACAGGTTTTGTTTTGTGTTTATTTTGGGGGAACTGAGGTTGGACCTAGGACCTCATACATGCTAAACAGGCACTCTACCACTGGGCTATATGCCCCTCATGTGTAGATTCTAAATAGAATTGTTTAATAAAAGGAGATAGGGCTTTTTAGAAAAAAAAATGGAAATTGGTGGCTGGTCTTAGGACTAGCATAGGTGGAATACAAGATAAATCTAGACTGTCCTGTTATGTCCAAATCAAATTCATAGTGTCATAGTAATAAGTCTCAAAAGACAATTCACTACCACTGGCCAAAATCAGCTAATGTCTATGTCAAGGAAAAATTAGAGTGGATTGAAATATACCACATTAAAATATATGTTTAAGTCTATCACTTTAATGATAATATTTAAGATTTCCCCTTACTTTCAGCTTTAGAGAATGCTGAGGAACCTTCTTGTTATTTTGGAAGCTGACATACAGAGGGAAGGAATCAAATAATTATCTTGTCTGATATGGATTGAAATTCAAAGTAATCAAATAGGTGAAAAGAAATTTCTCTTTATAGCAGTCATCTACTTAACCAACTGGGAAGAGTGGTAAAATATAATTATCACAAATGAATAAATCTGGAAAATATGATCAGCAAAGAAAACCTTATTAGAAGAAGGTGGAGCACATATCAAATCATTTCTGATGTAGGCACACCTTGCAGTTCATGAAGGGGTCTTTCCTGCGTGAAGCCCATCTCCAGGAAATAACTGACTTTGTAGTGGCTACAGGACAAATAGCACTGCTTAACACAGCAAGAAAAACCCAGGCTAAGAGTAACTCTAAGACAAATCATCGGCTGTACTTATTTATTTTTTAAAAAATCCTTTTTCTTTCCGTTTGTCTGTGTCTGCATCTAGGTGTCTCTGTGTCTCTGTGTCTCCCCTCTCCTTGTCCCCCTTCTCCCTTGTGTGTATACATAGGAATGTTGTGAGGGAAGTTCAGGATAATTAGGCAAAGTCGGGTGTCCTTTCTCCACTTTTGCATGTGTTTTCATCTTCAGCTTTAAGTGAAAGTATTTGACTTGCTGAGCCATCTCACCAGACCTTATTTTTACATTTTAAGGAACAATGTAGAAGGGGTAGGGAGAAACATTGAGAAACCAAGAGAGATGTGGGTAGCACTAGCATTTTCTAGGGCAAATTCAGGTATAAACAAACACCAAGTCCTTCTGAATCCACAGTCCTTGTTATTTTATTCCCTGTGTGCTACAGTATTTAAGATGTATTTTGCTAAAGAAGCCTACAAAGCAGGAGAATTAGGAGTCAATGATAGAAAACACCATTTGCTCCCTGTCTCCCAGCAATAGATTATACCTAAGCAGATTGCATGCAGTGGAGGCTTAATGCATGCTTATTGAATTAAATCATAACTATAGAGGGAAAACATACAGATAAAGATAACTTGAACTTGTATGGAGGTGAACTTTTGGAATAGGAATCAAAGTCTTTAATTTTAGGTGAGTTACAGAAGAACTCACAAGTTTTAGGCTGAATGTAAATGGGAGTTGAGGTAGCAGGAAATATAATCATGCTTAAAAATACTTGAGATCATTTATTTTAATTTATTCTTCTCTCATGTATTACATCCCAACCACAGTTTCCCCTCCCTCTTCTCCTTCCAGCCACAGTTTCCCCTCCCTCTTCTCCTCCCCACACCTCCACTCTCTTCCAGATCCACTAGACCTGGGTTCCCCTTCAGAAAAGGACAGGCCTCTCAGGGATATCAACCAAACATGGCCTAATAAGATTCAATAAGATACAATACATATTAAGGCTACATGAAGCAACCCAGTAGGAGAAAAAGGGTCCCAAGCACAGGAAAAAGAGTCAAAGACACCCCTAATCCCATTGTTGGAAGTCCCACTAGACCACCAAGCTACATAAAGTAAGGTTCATGCAGAGAACCTAGCTCAGACCCATACAGTGTCTGTGTTTGTTGCTTCAGTTTCTTTGGCCCTTATGAGCTCAGGTTAGTTGATTCTGTGGGTTTCCTTGTGATGTCCTGGGCCCCTCTGGCTCCAAAAATTGATATCATTTTTGATAAAATTGAGGTCATTTTTTGAATCCCCAAATGTCACTCAAGAATGTGTAATAATTTAAGTAATGTAATTGTTTCTTTCTCGTCTCACTCTCCTAATCTAGACCAAGAATTTGAAGGGGAGGGGAAGGTCTGCATGGTAATGCCAGCTTGGTAATGCACCACATGTGTCTGTGACTCTTGAGGATGCACTGAGATTCATGGATATATTCTTTGTGTTGACTGAAGGATGCCATTGTAGTGCCAACAGGTGAAGATTGTAACTGATGATATTCTAGAATCTTCTTTTGGCTTAGGTAAACCATGAAGATATGATGGTTTCTCTTTCTCTCTTTAAATTTTTTTTCCATAATTCTTTGACAATATCATCCAGGATATTTTGATTGTATTCACAATCCTAGGCACATGGCCATCAATTGGAACATACCCTACCAATGATCACAACTTTAACGAAACCGGACTCTCCCAGTGGTTATAGATTATCACTAGTTCCTTAGCTAGAGGTAGACTTCATGTCTACCTCCCTGCTCCATGCTGAGATTTCTGTCTGGCTTGGTGTTGCTTATGTCCTGTGCATGCTCTCACAACCACAACTGAGTTCATATATGCAAATATTGTATTGAGAAAATACTGTTTCATGGTAGTCATCTACAGCCTCTGGCTCTTACAGTTTTTCAGCCCCCTCTTCTGTGATGATCCTTGAGCCAAGGAAGGAGGAGATGTAATAATGATGTCCAATTTCAGACTGAAAATTCCTCATTCTCTTACTCTCTGCATCTTGACCAGTTGCGGATTTCTGTGTTAATTGTCATCTACTATAAATGAGGGTTGAGAGATGGATGAATTAATCTATGGATATAACAATAAGTCCCTAGGAGTGAGTTTAATACTATGTCCATTTAACAGAATAGTAGTAGTAGGATGTCTTCTAAGATTTCTGAGCCATCTAGCCACAGGTTCTTAGCTCCATTAGTAGTGCAAACTATGAGTTCCATCGTGTGGAGCAAGTCTTAAATACAATCAGAAAGTGATGTGACATCCATGCCATGATTACACCATTGGGCATGTCTTGCCAGGCCAGTAGTTCATTCAAGGTTCATGGCTGGATAATATTGATGATTACTTTTCCCCTTTGATTGTATGTGTACTAAGAGCAGTATGAAATTTAGCCAGTAAAGATGAAGTTTCCAGGCTCATACCAGCTTGATTTCTCCATATTCTGTGACACACAAATGGAGGAATTCAGTGTCTTCAGCGATAGGTTTTACCATAAAGTTCTGGAAGGTAACCAAGAGCAATGGCAGTAGCCTATAATGTGTATGTGGGGGTCAGGGGGAGCAGTCTATAGGACCCACTGACCTGTAAGTCCAAAGAAGTAAACTGTTCCTGGCACTGGGCTTTTTATTGCTGGTGATAACTTATAGGGGCATTGTCATCCCTTTATAAGGTAATTCTATTTAAGTTCTTTTTATATGTATATATTTCAGGAAACTTCTACAATAAGTAGGTTTCTATATGAATTTCCAGAAAAGGCTTTATTATTATTGTTCTTGTGAGTATATATCCTGCTTTCTGGCTCTGTCATCCACCCAGCTGCTGTCTTAGACCTCTCTTTCTTCTGGTACTTTCAACTTTATAAGCATCATAGAAGTTGCATGTACAAGTGTGGAGGCCATCAAATCTTGAAAATTGTCTACCACTAATGACACAGAAATATTAAGTTTCATTTTATGGCAATGGCTGCAAATCGACTCTCAGATAACATCTCAAGTCTACGTTAAGTCTATGTACTGTGTTTTCATGTCAGTTACAGTACCCCATTTGGTACAGAGTCTCAGTCACCACCTCTACAAAATAGACTGCAAATTTCTTTAGGTTATGCCAGTAATTAGTAAGATGTTTATGTATGAGAAAACCTCTTGGCATTTAAAGAGCAATAATAATAATTATTATTATTTATATTTTCTCTGTATAAATGTATGTTTTAGGCCTTCTGACTTTTAGTATGTCTAACCTAAAGCGTGGGAGAAAATAGGAATTTAGTAAATATTGTATTAGTTAATGAAATCAACTTGGAGAGGGGTCATTATATGGCACCAAAATAACAAGGAAAAACAAACAAACCTTAACCAATGTCTGAATTTGGCTCTTGCTATTGCAGAAAATACATAGGCTTAGTTTTTCAAAACGTACAAACATCTATATCTCCAAGGATATTCTTTAAATGATAGAATTTCTTCTATAATTTAAATATAGGATATTAATAAAGAAACTAGATCATGTTTCTGAATATGCTTGCAACAAGGTATTTGCTGACCAGATGTCTCTGATTTACATTCAAAAGACACTGGGCTTTTGTATTTTTGTGCATTGTACTGGATCTGCATTTGGTAACTCCAAATTTACATTGCAATTACTTTAAAAGCGCACACATTAGGATACAATGAACTCCAACTTGGCAGTCGGTGAAGTGCCCCAGCTCCCCTGCTTTCCTCTTCTAATCACAGAAGAAAGCATTTCACAGTTCACAGACTAACTCTATCCTTTTGTTATACAACTGCTTCCTTGGCTTTAGCTACCTGGCAGTTCCAAACAATTGAGCAGCTGCCATCTAGTGGCGAAGATCTGTCATGGCGTTAAGGAAACAGAACAGTGAGAACAATGATATTACTCCTGGAGGAAGGAATTTACTAAAGACATTAACACGTTTCACGACAGTGAAGCCATTTCACACTAAACTATAGGCAGAGATGTAGATAAATGGTCTCACGTTTTTAATTCTTTTGTATTAAAATGTAAAAAAAAAATATCAAAATCACAATGAGATGACGCTACAGACACGTAGAATGATTCAAGGAAAAGGACAAAAGGTGACAATATCAAATGTTGATGAAGATTATTTGCACACATTGTTGTTGGGAGGCAGAATGGTTCAATCACTCTGGAAGACAGAGGACAGCTTCATATAAAGTTAGACACACACGTACTAGAAACCCACAGTCACATCTCTACACATTTGTTCCTAAAAGACTGAAACCAAATATTTATGTAACATCTGCGCACACATATCTATAGAAGCTTTGTCTGTAAAATCAATAACTGGAAGGACACCAAAAGTCCACCGAGTAATTAATGGATAAATGATGATCCGTCTCCCCAATGGAATACTTCAATCCAACCTAAACAAATGAATTATTGAAACACATAACAACATAGATGACTCTCAAATGAGTTGCTGAGAGAAACCAGACTACATAGGCTATAATTCCACTCATAGAACATTCTGTAAACAAGAAACCCTAAAAACAGCAATCAGCTTGGTGATTATCAATGAGGGAGGCATCAGACAAGGGGAGGAATCACAGATAGGAGGAAACTTCTGGTATAAAGGACCTGATCTTTATCTTCTTTGCTGATGGTTCCCATGATGATATGAGTTTAAAAGTTTGTCAAAAGCCTTATGATTTTATACTTTGTAAATATGACAATAAATAAATAAATCAAAAGGGATAATAAAATACTTCAAAAACAGTGGTCTAGAGATCGTTGAAGTTTTGATTACCAATCACTGAAGAACACTAGAAGGGCAGTCAGTTATCCTGTGTCACAGTTGCATGAGACAAATGGAAGGAGATTCAGACAGATAGAATGTAAGACTTTGCACATGTACCCACAAGAAGTCTGGGAAAAATGGTTTTCAAAACTTTCACTGCTTAAGGTTTTGCCCTCAAGTTTATAGGTATATTCTAGTTTTTAACTCTGAGTTCTTCTTACTGCTTATGTAACAGTAACCTGTTGGTCACTTTGTTAGATGACACACATATTCCAATTAATAACATTTAATTATTATTTTTTATTTTTTTAAAATATTCCTATAACTGCAAAGCCCTGTGAGGAGGTCAAGTAGTTATCTCTATTTTAAAAATCCTCTACTATCATAGAATTTACACCATTTAAACAGTCTATTTTTTATTCTGGAGTGACATTATATAATAACTAATCATGTACATTTATGAAAAATTAACTTTATTGTTACCTTGATATTTATTAGATTTTGTAGAATTAAACATCTCATGTTATATTGTCAGTACTTTTAAATACCCTAAAAATACAGCAAGAAAGTTGTAAGCTATAGAATAATAGGATAGCCCAAACCATAGAAGCCAGAAATGGGCAATAGTGATGTCTTTGGTTGAGAGGAAGGTGGGGAGGGTTCTCTCTTGTTCTCTCTCTCTCTCTCTCTCTCTCTCTCTCTCTCTCTCTCTCTCTCTCTCTCTCTCTCTTTCTCGCTCTCTGTCTCTCTCTGTCTCTGTCTCTCTCTCTGTCTCTGTCTCTCTCTGTCTCTGTCTCTCTCTCTGTCTCTGTCTCTCTCTGTCTCTCTCTCTCTCTCTCTGTCTCTCTCTCTCTCTCTCTCTCTCTCTCTCTCTCTCTCTCTCTCTCTCTCTCTGTACACATGTACCACAAAAATGATTAGCACAAAAAGAATTTACACTTTTAATTTATAGATGTACAAGGTTGGTTAATTTGCCAAGGATAACTTCGTTGAGAAGCGTCAAGATTTAATACTTAAAATTATTCCCAATATTTTGCTCACACTATTATTTTAGCATCCTTTTAGTAATCCAGATGCAAGAATGCCCTGCACTGAATTGCCCTTGACAATACATGTAGTAGATTGCTATTCCTAGAATAACTTGTGATACCTATCATTTTCAAACATCTGAATTTTGTATATATGGTATCTGATAAGTTCTTTTACTCCCTTCAAGTTTCCTAAAGACATCAATAATCCTATTATATAGTTTAATTGAAAAAATTGGTAGTAGTTTTAGGGAAGGCAAGAATTTCATCAATTTTGATTCTAGTTAAATGGGAAGTGAGGATTTTTACCATTTTCATTCAGAGCACTTTAAAGTTCCCCATGTTTGAAACATGTACAATGTGGCAATCGCTTTTTTTTTTTTCATTTTACTTCACACCATGATCTATTGTATTCGTGTAACTCCACTGTATAGATGAGAAAAGTTAGAGGTTTGACTATATGAGATACCATGCTCTCATACACAGAACTAATAAGTCACATGATAACTCTTATTTCTGGGTCTGCCCTGACTCCAATAGTATTTTCTGTGTCTAATTTAAATTTTTTATGATAGTAATCTGCTTTCCATTTAATAATAGACTTTTTATGGTTAGCCATATTCCATATTCCAACTTAATATATATTAATACAAAGTTTCATGTATGATAAAGATTAATCTATGAAAAGTGTCTACCATGTAAAATATCTTTATTACATATTATAACATTTTGTTTATAATTCACATGAGATTTGATAGCTATTTTAAGAAGAAAATGATTAGAAAATGATTTAATAATTTTGCCACAGCTACCTCACCAAGGTCATGCTGGAGCTGAGATTCAAATCTAGATCTTTGCAGTTTCAAAGTCTTCACTTTACATGGTAGATGCTCATAGTTTTTGGGATCCAATAGATCTACTTTGAATCTCAGTTGCCCTGAAAAGTTAATTACAATTACTGTTTCCTTTCACGTTTTTATATCAGTATTAATGAAGGTATCTCATTTCTTATTACACTAGATTGTAAGAATTGTGTAGATACAGATTATTTTTCTTGAACTTTCTTTTTTTTTCCATTTCCCTTACTCAATACTTAACTAACTTTTTAGAAAGGGCTTACAGTATAGGGATTCCTAAAGTGATTGAATAAAATTAAACTATTGAATTATTGAATAATTTAAAACTGGATGGAAGGTAGCTTTGTCTGGCAAGTTAGTTAGTTTGTCCATCTATCTATTTATTTGGCAGTCATTTGCAAATGACTTACTGTGTTCTCCATTCTATGCCAAGTGCTGAGCTGTGGGTACACAACAATATGGTTTATTCAAGGAACATCCATTTTAATTGATTAATGCCTGTACCAGACCAGTTGCTAACTCTTTTGACTCTTGCACCTGACCAAGTTCTTGGCATATGATGATGGAGAAAAGAAACAGAAGCAATCATGATACTCATGAAAATTTTAAATAAATGGAAAATTTCTACTGTGATAGGAAGAAAGATACAATCTACTATGCAGTGGATTATTTCAACTTTCTCTGATCTAATCTAGAAGGAATAACACCTGTGATTAAAAAAAAAAACAGAAGAGGATAACACGATCAATTTCATCATTATACAAAAATCACTTTTCACCTTTCAAGGTTAAAATGACACTGCTATTTTATGGGGAAAAAGATGCTCTACAAATGGTACTGGTCAACTATGCATCTCCACAGCATCCTTCCATTCTGTGATAGATGTGCCAGTGGTAAGTTGGGTAATGTTCAAGACCCCTATAGAGGGAACATTGAATTTCATTCATGTTGAAGGGCATTGATAGTGTTATGGGAATATTTGTAAATGTCCTTTAAAATGTGTTCAGATTACTTTACAATAAATACAATTATCTGGGTCTAAGGGTACAGAATAAAAGGCATCAAGGAAAAAAGGAATGCTTGAAAGAATAGAAAAAAAAAACTTACTTCACTATGAGAGAAGGCAGAACATGGTAGATCTCTTTTTCCAAAGAAAAATATCTTGACTGCTGTAAGAATGTAGCCCTAAATCAGCATTGATCGACCTACAAGACTAACCACCTTACATGAGTTATTTATATTTCTTTTTTGTTTGTTTGTTTGGTAGAAGGATAAAAAATGAAAAGGATATATGTTTAAAAATTAGCTGAGTATAATAAAGTACTTTTCATGCTTTACTGATGATGACTTCAAGACATAAACACATACACATCTTCTTGCTCAAATATAATTATTTTCCTCATAGAACTTTAAAAAACCAAACATGTTCTATAGTTACAGTGTTTTTCAGTGGACTTTACAATTCCTGTATGATAGGACATGCCCTGGGCTTTTGAAAATGCACTGATTAAATTGTGTTCTCAAGATGTAGTCTAGAGGGCAGGTGATCTTGCATGACCTACTGCAAATAGAAAATGTCACTGTGTTGGTACATTTCCGCTACACTTTAATCTGCTAAAGCAAGAAAAGACAGACGTTTGTAGGGAGAAGTTAGAGTCAAATTAGTAAGAGAAAGTCAGTTCTACATGCATCACTGAATACTTTCAAGCATAAAGTGTCTTAGACATCACAGAGTCTCTAAAGACTCAACAGTGGATCTTGTTGCTCATTTAGGAATTTACAGGTGTTTAATGCAAATCCAGTTTTAATTAAATCTTGAGAAAACACATAATAAGTTCAAAGCACTTTATATTTTTAAGAAGGAAGGAATCACTCCATGACATTGCATGGGCAGATATAGTCACCTTCTCATCCCCCTATTCAAGCTCTTTTATGTACCCAGCACACAATAGATGAAGTCCCAGTTGCCTGCCAGCACACGTGGGACTTTCATGAACGGACCCAGCTTATTTTTCCTCTGCAGGCTTTGTACACCAATGAAAATAGACTGCTGACAGCAGCATCTTCTCCCTTCCATCTGTCTATCACTGCCTGAAGTACAAACGAAGTATAATAGCTGGCATGTAGCCAGAGGCCCAGCCCTGTGACTTACTACGTTTATAAATAACCATATCCAGTGCTATCATGCCTTCAGGCCTTTATGTGTGCCACTCAGTTCATGTGAACAAAATTGCTGGGTCTGTTTGGCATCTGTGAACTCACCATTTAAAACTTACCTTCTCTGATATTGGCGCTTATTTTCCTTGCTAAGATTGGGATGGTAAAAATATCTATCTACTAAGACAGAATTGTGAGAATTAAAGTGGTTGAAAGTAAAGTGTTAAAAGGAAATTAATATTGTGCATACAACGAGGGGCATAAAATGTGTGGCATATGCATGCTAACTTTCATAATTGAGTACCAGGAAATACTGACCAGAACAATTACTGAAGTGTGTGAATGGAAGAAAGCCATTGGAGAGTTTTCACACAAACAGAAATATTTCACATGGAAGAATAAGTAGGTTTTGACAAATAGAGTGTAAAGAAACTAGGGAAAAGAAAGTTGTTATCCAAGAAAGGCAGGAGTTGGGTTGGGTTTAATCATAGGACATCAATCTTCCTCCCACCCCCTACATATCGTCAGCAGAAAGCCAAGTGCTTGAAAATGTTTTGGAAAGCATCATTCCTGTGAGTTTAATTCCTTTCTCTTTTACTGCCTCTCAATACCACCTGTGGGAGCCAGTAAAATGATGAGATGAAAAGAAATTGCAGGCCTGTGATCACAATACTTAGAGGTAGAAGGAGATTTGCCACAGAAGGTCATCTGTGTCTACACAGAGGGTTAAATCCAGCCTGGGCTACAGGAGATCCCATCTCAAGTGCAGCTCCCCCTGCAAGCAAAATAGATAGAATTTTCAGGTTTGTACTGTCAATTGGAAAGGACAGAAGCTGCAAACTGTAGGCAGACTCCCTATGCCTTATAAGGAAGGAAAATTGTATAATGACTGCATCAAAATCAATATCTGTAGTAGAATAATAAAGAACATAATATAAATCTTCCCTGGGCCCAGACTACCACTCCCCTCACCCCATGGGGCCTACACAAGATTTTAGAGGAAGTAATTATACAAATATAGCTCACAAAGTATATGTGAAGTAGATTTTCTCAATTAAGTAGTATTCATAAAATGACTTCCAATGTAAAATTGACAACATTTAAAACAGTCACCTTGAAAATCTTGAATTCAGTGGAATAATTCCTATATCTGGGACACTTACTGGAAGACTTACCTGGGCCCCTTTTCCTCAGGGACATATGAGCTGAGAAGTGTGGGTGAGCAAACAGATAGTATTTCCTGTCCCAACATGGGAAGGTGTGAAAACGGTGTCGTGCAGGTGATGCTGAAGGCATCCCAGAGCTGTATTAAGTCCAAATCATGCTGTCAGTGGGAGGAGCAGGCCAGAATGGGATCATGGCAATGTAGGTCTAATCTGAATGAGGGTAAAAGATGAAGAAAACAAGACCAGAAATGAGAAGCCAGCTGCAGGTACAAAGAAGCTGATTTAACATTAGAGATAGAACAGGACCACCAATGGAGGGTTAGCACGAAGAAGCCCAGCTTTGTTAGGGTAAAGAATGAAACACTGGCTTTATCTCTAAGAATCTCCAACTCATGCAGAGGAAACAGTTGTAATACTGGGTGTGGCTGTTAAATTCTCTCTATTTTCAAAATGCTATGGAGCTTCCGTGTTAGAGCAGGCAGTTTGATGGTATGAGAATGCAGTATTAAATAGACAAAGCCCATGTCTTCAAGATTGCATGTGGGAATTAGTAAACCAATGGGATAGGACCAAATTATGAATGGTAAGAATATTGATAAGAGCCAATGGCATATATATGAACTTTGGTTAGAGAAAATGAGTGATAAGATATTTTCATCAAATTAAACTCCTTATTTTTCTTAGGGGACAACCTATGTATCATAAACTTGGGTTAGATTTCTCCCCATCTGCTATCACAGAACTCCGTTCTCCCATCATAATTCGGAATGCTCTATCACAACTGGCCACTCAGATTTCCTGCTATAAATGCCTATCTTAAAGAGATAATCTCATATTTCTCATGCCTACCTAATGCTCCCGTTGGCACCTAGAAATGAGATAAAGACTTGTCAAATGAGTAGATAAATGACTAAGCAAAGCAACACAGGGTCTCCTTAGGGAATTTCTCTTCACGTTTATTGGCACTGCTTTGGAAAAAGCATCGGAGAAAGAGAAGGAGAAATCGAGGCTAGCCAGATGGTTTAGTGATAAAAGTACTGGTCACCAAGCCTGGGCTAAGTTTGATACTCAGGATCCACATGATGGAAGAAGGAGAGGACTGACCGCCTCAAGTTGTCCTCTGATCTCCACACATGCACCTTGATACTCAGGGACACACACATACACTGAGTAAATAAAATTTAATAATTTTAATTAGAAAAAAATTATTGTACCCCTATACTTATTTTAGAAAAAAAAACCAACAAACCTGGTGTGTGTGTGTGTGTGTGTGTGTGTGTGTGTGTGTGTGTGTGTGTGTGTGCAGCATTACGTATACAGGTGCATGTGCTCTAGTGTTTACCTGAAAAGGATCTTGCATGTTACTATATTATTTCTGTGAGAGAGGGTCTCTCACTGAATCCAGAGCTCACCATTTTGGGGCTAGGCTGGCCGGTCAGAGAGCTCCGTGGTCTTGCTCTTTCCATCTGCTTTGCTCCCCACTTACTCTCCCACCTCCCCACACTTTCACATTCACGCATCTGTTTAGGGGGAAAAAACTGCATTGCTTCAATTCCAGAATCCCAAGGGAGAATCTGATTGTCCATCTTGGTTTAGGCATAGACTGGTTTGTATTATAAGCAGACCCAAGAGGACTTGCATACAAACAAGTCTTGGGAGAGGTACAAGAAACAACAGGCAGGACAGGAACCAATAGAACAGAGAAGAAAAGACAGCTAATGGAGGAAAGCTAGTACTTCCTGTGGTTAACCAAGAAACTAACAACCTTCATCAGGACACACATCCCCAAATGAACCCACCCTAGAGGAAAGGACATCAACTGCTGTCAGTCATTTGTTGATGGTTCTTGTTTGGAGTGATAGCCCTCTGGCACTGCAGGCGTGTGGTGGACTTCTAACTATCCTTTTCCTCAGCTTTGGAAAGGTCCCTAGGCAAAGAGGTGCTGACACTGGCAATTACAAGTAGGTGATGATGCCTATCTGCTTTCCCTGACTACATTATGTGTCCACCAGTCTCCAACAGCCAACTGAGAGAGAATTGCCCCCGCTCCCTGTATTAAGCAGGAAATTCTAGTTTGTCTAGCAAATGCTTAACTCTGTTACCTTCTTTCCTGTTGCTGTGAGCAAACACCCTGAACTAATCAACTTAGAGGAAAAGGGGTATTATTTGGCTCACAGAAGTTACAGTCCCTCATGGTGGAGAATTCACAGTGGCAGGATCTTGAAGAATCTAATTACATTGTACATGAGTCCAGAAGCAGACGGCGGTGAATGCTTGTATTCAGCTAACTCCATCTTTTTTATACCTTCTAAGACCCAAGTACAGGGTATAGTGCCACCTACCTTTAGTGTGAATTTTTATACCTTAATAAATGGGATCAACATGATCCCTCACAGGAACACCACCAAAGACTAAATAATCCCTCACAGATGTGGCTGGTGGTGTGGCCTGTCTCCTAGGTTACTGCAGATCCTGTCAAACTGACAGTTAACATTAATCATCTGTCTCAAACAGCATATTGAGGGTAATACCTTCAACAGTGGGTATAGGACTAAAGAGGATAAAAAGTTACCTTTGTAACTTAGTGACACATAGTGTCTCAGAAGAGGCAGTTAGGAAATCATTTAAATATAAAAAGAGGCTTGTGATAGACATATGTACAAAGTGCTGTGGGGATATTGTTAACTCACTAAGAGAATGCTAAAAAGGGGTGCAGATTGTCACCTCCTAATTGGAAGCAGATTAAAGAGCTGCAGTCTCAGAAACACCTGTTTCCTGGTGTGTTTGTTGTTATTTTCCTCTCCTAAGGAGAAGCAAACTTTGTACTCTTTGTAAACATGTATCATTTGCCAGTGGAGTCAGTTTACTAAACAGTTTATGGAGACGTTTTCTGTCTATCTTTTCCACTGAGTCTTCAAAAGGGCAGAGGACCCAGCAAGTCCATTAGAAGATGCAAGAGTTGAAACTGAATCTATCACAATTATGAGTCAGTTTACATATCATCCTTGAACAGACATTATTCATTTATTTATAAACTCATTCCCTAGAGCATAAAACCCTAGGTACAGGAAAGCGAAAGATACTGTGAATACAGATATTGACTAGTTAGATGGCTGTTGATTTAAATCCCCAGGGAAAGGAGAAACTTATGTGAGAGGCCCAGGATACCAAACTGAAGCATGTTTTGTAAAAGATTGCATTAAAGGTGGTAAATCATTTTAAAAACTTGGGAGAAACAAAACCAACACATTTTCTTTCATGTGAAAAATCTGCTATGCAATAAATCCACTGTAACTTAAACAGGAACAAAAACAGGTAAAGATGTAATACTATAGAAAGTATAGGAACACAAGGCAAGTTGAGAAAGTATTCAGAAAGCACATCACTATGTACAGATTTTGTCCAAAGATAATGAGTGTATAGGCTGAAATTACTAGAATTAAGTGAGTACTTTCCCCTAGACTTCTTAGCAATGGTGTCTATGGTACAAACATTAACTACACTTTTGAATATGAGTCTAATGCTAATTCAAGTCCTAAAACACTCTAGAATCCAAGGATGACCTTCTGATTGGAAATGGTTTTCACAGTAGGTTTGATCACAAATCACACTCTTAGTAGCTTAGTAGTAAGAACCAAGCTCATTCTTAGCTATCACAGGAGGAGAAAGGTCTGCTCATTATTACATAACAAGAATTCTTCCTCGCCTTTCATTACCATTTAGAGTACCTAAGAATTGTGTATGTCTATAAAATAATCTAATGCCTACACTGAGAATTGTAATCTACTAGGAATTATAGAGTAATGCCTCTAACACTCACTTATCTCATTGAGTAATTGCATTATCTTTGTCCTTTTAAAACTCTTGTTAAGGGAAATTTATCATTCAGAAAAGAGGAAAGAAAATTTGTGATTGCTCAGTATATGATTTATATGCACTAAATTTTACACAGAATAGTCTATCTATTTCTTTGATAAGAAAAATTATGTGTATTTTTAAAAAGCCAGAAGGGTTAAGCAAGTCACCTAAGTGAATACAAAGTAAAGGAACTGAGATGCAAACCCAGACTTATCTGGTTTCAGAAGCCTCTTACTCATTTTTAAATAAATCAGTAGCTCGAATATCTAATTTTTTTGAGGGATATATTCTCCTTAATTATTATTTACATTTAGAATTCACATAACATTCTAGGTTTGCCAGGAACTTTAAAATAATTTCTTTATTTCTTCTTTTGTGTTGTGATAATAAAGCCTTCCATAAAGCCTAGGAAACAAAGGCATAGAAAGATACTTCTTGATTATAATTATCAAACATAGACTACAAATGCATATTTTACTTTGGGAATTTAGGATGTTTCAAATTTTCGTTTGTGAAATGACTTTTGTAGAGTCCCTCATATTCCTAGCATTATGCAATAGTCTATGTTAACAATATATTCTCTGGCGACTATATATGTTTCCTATTTTTACGGCATTTTGGTAGAAATTCATATTGATGAAGTATGCCATACATTTTATTAAAATCATGTCAAATCACATTAAATTCCATATACAATAAATTTAGAGTTACAACCTAAATTACAGTTTTGAAGAGAACAATAAA
The DNA here is from genome assembly GCF_007827085.1 of Peromyscus californicus insignis. NCBI lineage: Eukaryota > Metazoa > Chordata > Mammalia > Rodentia > Cricetidae > Peromyscus > Peromyscus californicus. The sequence goes on along the minus strand of NW_026294562.1, from coordinate 111,394,209 downwards.
CTTAGTCTAAAATAGTAACTAACTACTTTAATTAGTACACTTGATTCTTATGATGAAACCTTGTATTTTTATTCCAGCATATGTGAGAAATTAGCTATTCTTTCTTTTTGTTTTTAGATATTTTTCACAATGTCTGTTGACTTACCTTACCTACCCAGAATAAAATATATATGCTAATGATCTCAAGATCTATGAAGTGAAATGTCACAACCCAGGCCCTGTAGAGAAATGGGCAAAGGTATCAGCAGATTTTCACTTCTCAATAAGGAAAGAATGTGACATGCAACACATGTTCTTCAATGATCATCAAGATAAAAGCATTTACTGTTCTCTAACAATCTTTGAGCAAATACTCATTCCCACATTCTTGTAGCTTTTGGCAAACAGTTACCAAAGACCTTTTATTATATAGAGAATTTATTTCAGATCAAAGCTTTACCTGAATCAGAACGAATCTATGATCAATTACATCTTTCAGAACATCCATTTTGAAGTATGGGATACTTACAGACTTTTCAAAGCTTTACTTCTTATTTCTTCATTTTTTATTTTTTTAATAACTTATTAACTTTATGTACACTGGTGTGAAGATGTCAGATCTCTTGGAATTGGAATTGCAGACAGTTGTGAGCTGCCATGTGGGTGCTGGGAATTGAACCCAGGTCCTCTGGAAGAACAACCAGCGTTCCTAAACCCTGAACCATCTCTCCAGCCCTACTTCATTTTTTAAATCTAGCTTGTGATTATAGCCTTGAATATAATGACAAAAGTCATCCTAGAGAAGTTGTAAAGATTTGAGATTATAATTCCAAGGAAATTATTCTATTTATAATATCCAACACAATATTTGGACTTATTTTCCTGATTTCTTTCGATAATATTTTTAAAGAATGTTTGGGTTCGTAGTGAAAATGATACTTCCTAGATATGCCTGGGCCATACATTATTAGAATTCAACATCCCACACCTGAATGGTGTATTTGTTAAAACTTATAAGCTTACATTTTTAGACAAATTTCTAAATGGTCTTATTAAATAAAAAACACAGGGCCAAATATAGGGGTGAAAGCCTTAGAGAGATCAGGGAAATAGGGAAATCCACCAGCTAACCTTACCTGTAGCTGGAGTTATCTCTAGTCCCACCTGGACCCGCAGCCACTCAGTCCCAAATAAACACACAGACACTTACATTTTTTTATACTGTTTGTCCTAATGGCTCAGATTTCTTGCTACATAGTTCTTATATCTTTTTTAAAAACCATTTAATATATTTTATTTTTTCATCCTTTTTTTAACAGTGAGTTTTCTTTTTTTTTAATTAAGAGATTTTTGTATTCATTTTACATATCAACCACGGATTCCCCTGTCCTCCCTCCTCCCACCCCCAGCCTCCCCCCCGGCCCCGATTCCCACCTCCTCCAAGGCAAGGTCTCCCCTGGGGAGTCAGCAGAGCCTGGTACATTCAGTTGAGGTAGGTCTAATCCCCTCCTCCCTGCACCAAGGCTGAGCAAAGTGTCTCAGCATAGGCACTAGGTTCCAAAAAGCTGGCTCATGCACTGAGTACAAGTCCCAGTCTCACTGCCTGGGCCCCCCCTAAACAGTCTTACTTATCTAGAGGGCCTAGTCCAGTTCCATGGGGGTTCCTCAGCTGTTGGTTCACAGTTCATGTGTTTCCACTAGTTTGCCTAGCTGTCTCTGTACTTTTTCCAATCATGGTCTCAAAATCTCTTGCTCATATGATCCCTCCTCTCTCTCATCGATTGGACTCCTGGAGCTCTGCTTGGGGCTTGGCCATGGATCTCTGCATCTGCTTCCATCAGTCACTGGATGAGGGTTCTATCATGAAGTTAGGGTGTTCGGCCATCTGAGCACCAGAGTAGGTCAGCTCAGGTACCCTCTCGACCATTGCCAGTAGTCTACAGTGTAGTCATCTTTGTGGATTCCTGGGGACCTCTCTAGCGCTCAAATTAACCCATTTCTATTAATCTGTACCTTGCCACGTGGCTTGTGGCTTACCGGTATCTTTACATGTTGCTTCTCATGGCAGTGGCTGGCAGTGTCTCCTCACTCAGCCCTCCTGTTCCCAAAATTCTCCTCTCTCTTTGTCCCACCTATACTTCCTGCCTGGCTACTGGCCAATCAGCACTTTATTTATTAACCAATCAGAGCAGCACATTCACAGCATACAGATATCAACAGCACTTACTTCACCAACTCTGCAGCTTCCAAATGTGATCCACTTCCTGTCTTACCCACGCCTTTATTGCCTTGCTGTTCTGACCTCTCATTGGCTATCGTAGCCTATCTACCTCACTTGCTTGTCATGACCTGTCTGTACAGACCTCCAGGTCTCCATGGTTGGTACTGGGATTAAAGGCCTGTGTCACCCATACTTGGCTCTGTTCCCTAGTATGGCCTTGAACACACAGAGACCCTGCCTGATAAGTGATTGGATTAAGGGCATGTGTGGCCTGACTTCTTTTTTTTTATTTTTTATTTTATTTTGCAATACAATTCAGTTCTACATATCAGCCACAGATTCTCTTGTTCTCCCCCCTCCCGTCCCTCTCACCTTCCCCCCAGCCCCCCCCCCCCATTCCCATCTCCTCCAGGGCAAAGCCTTCCCCACAGACAGAGATCAACCTGGTAGACTCAGTCCAGGTAGGTCCAGTGCCCTCCTCCCAGGCCGAGCCAAACAATCCTGCATAGGCCCCAGGTTTCAAACAGCCAACTCATGCAATGAGCACAGGACCCGGTCCCACTGCCTGGATATCTCCCAAACAGATCAAGCCAATCAACTGTCTCACCCATTCAGAGGGCCTGATCCAGTGGGGACCCCTCAGCCATTGGTTCATAGTCCATGTGTATCCATTCATTTGGCTATTTGTCCCTGTGCTTTATCTAACCTTGGTCTCAACAATTCTCGCTCATATAAACCCTCCTCATTCTCGCTAATTGGACTCCCAGAGATCCACCCAGGGCCTAGTCATGGATCTCTGCATCCAGATCCCTCAGTAGTTGGATGAGGTTTCTAGCATGACAATTAGGGTGTTTGGACATCCCATCACCAGAGTAGGTCAGTTCGGGCTGTCTCGCGACCATTGCCAGCAGTCTGTTGTGTGGGTATCTTTGTGGATTTCTGTGGGCCTCTCTAGCACTTTGCTTCTTCCTATTCTCATGTGGTCTTCATTTACCATGGTCTCCTATTCCTTGTTCTCCCTCTCTGTTGTTGATCCAGCTGGGATCTCCCGCTCCCCCAAGCTCTCTTTCCCTCGACCCTCGCCTTTCACTACCCCCACTCATGTCCAGGCTGTTCATGTAGATCTCATTCCATTTCTCTGTCATTGGGCGATCCCCGTGTCTTTCTTGGGGTCCTGTTTTCCAGGTAGCCTCCCTGGTGATGTGAGTAGCAGTCCAGTCATCCTTGTTCCACATCTAGTATCCTGCTATGAGTGAGTACATACCATGTTTGTCTTTCTGAGTCTGGGTTACCTCACTCAGGATGATTTTTTCTAGATCCATCCATTTGTCTGCAAACCTCATGATGTCATTGTTTTTCTCTGCTGAGTAGTATTCCATTGTGTATATGTACCACATTTTGTTTATCCAGTCTTCAGTTGAAGGGCATCTAAGTTGTTTCCAATTTCTGGCTATTACAAACAATGCTGATATGAACATAGCTGAACAAGTGCTCTTATGGTGTGGTTGAGCATTCCTTGGGTATATGCCCAATAGTGGTATAGCTGGATCTTGGGGGAGATGGATTCCCAATTTTCTAAGAAAGTGCCATATTGATTTCCAAAGTGGTTGTACAAGCTTGCATTCCCACCAGCAGTGGAGGAGAGTTTCCCAGCTCTACATCCTCTCCAGCATAAGGTGTCTTCAGTGTTTTTGATCTTAGCCACTCTGACAGGCGTAAGGTGGTATCTCAGAGTTGTTTTGATTTGCATTTCCCTGATGATTAGGGATGTTGAGCAATTCCTTAAATGTCTTTCGGCCATTTGAGTTTCCTCTGTTGAGAATTCTCTGTTTAGTTCTATAGCCCATTTCTTAATTGGACTGTTGGGCATTTTGATGTCTAATTTCTTGAGTTCCTTATATATTCTGGATATCAGTCCTCTGTCAGATGTGGGGTTGGTGAAGATCTTTTCCCATTCTGTAGGCTGTCGCTTTGCCTTGTTGACTGTATCCTTTGCTCTACAAAAGCTTCTCAGTTTCAAGAGGTCCCATTGATTGATTGTTTCTCTCAGAGTCTGTGCTACTGGTGTTCTATTTAGGAGGTGATCTCCTATGCCAATGCGTTCAAGACTACTTCCTACTTTCTCTTCTAGCAAGTTCAGAGTAGCTGGATTTATGTTGAGGTCCTTGATCCACTTGGACTTAAGTTTTGTGCACGGTGATAGATATGGATCTATTTGCAACCTTCTACATGTTGATATCCAGTTTTGCCAGCACTATTTGTTGAAGATGCTTTCTTTTTTCCATTGTGCACTTTTGGCTTCTTTGTCAAAAATTATATGTTCATAGGTGTGCGGATTAATGTCAGGGTCTTCAATTCGATTCCATTGGTCCACATGTCGGTTTTTATGCCAGTACCAAGCTGTTTTTATTACTGTAGCTCTATAGTAGAGCTTGAAGTCAGGGATCGTGATGCGGCCTGACTTCTTATTTACTTAAAATGGCTGGCCTTTTCCCCTGATTTCCAGGCAGGCTTTATTAAAGCACAAATAAAATAATACCACATTTCAACACAAATGAAATATCACCACATACATTGTCACATCATAATTATGGTCCCCAGTTTACATTGGGGTTCACTCTTGATACTGTACAGTCTGTATATTTAGGCAATGATAATTGTCACTATAGTATCATGCAGTGTATTTTTTACTGCTCTAAAAATCATCTTCCTTTGTCTATCAAAATTCTATGTATTCAGTGAAATCTTTACTGTCTACATAATTTGGTTACTCTCTACATAGTATTATTGATTGTTTTACAAAGCAAGGTTTTGATGAGAGTTATTAAAATAAATGCTCTAGAAAATTATGTTATATTGCTTATTTTAAACCTTTCCTACATTTCAGAGGCTTAACTTAAATTGGTGGTGTGTATTGCTAATTATTTATTTAGTGGAATCAAACATTTTTTATATAACTGATCTCCTTACTTCCACTTTCCTTTTTTTCCTCTTTCTATTCAGTTAGGACGTTATCCCATGGGATGGCAGCATAAACATCTAGAATGGGTCGTCTATTCTCAGTTAATTTTCAGTGGAAACACCTTACAGAAACACCAGAGGTACATCTTTTGGTGATTGTAAATCGAGCTAATTTGTTAAGAATAGCTATTATAAAGATTCACATCACTTTTAAATCATAATCTTCTATCCCTTGTCCTCAAAAGCTCATAGCTATCTCCTGATGCAAAATGTACCCACTTCATCTGTAAGTGTCTGGATTCCTAACAGAACTAATATTGTTCAAAAGCTAGTTTCTCTCCAGAGGCTCAAGGCAAGCTCCTAACTGCAAGATCCTGTAAAATCAAAATCAACTCACTTACTCCCAATTTATAAGAGCATAAAGGAAACATTCTCACTCCAAAAGGGAGGGATGGGTGAACTGTTAGATCAGACCAGGGTAAGACCCAAATCAGTAGGACAAATGCCAAACTCTTCAGCTGTGTGTCCAGCGCCCCAGGCTTGTGAGGGCAGCAGCTGAGCTTCATTGAGCTCAGGGAGCCCTGCCCATCCATTTCAGCCACTCTCAGTGCTTGCAACTTCTCCCTTGGGCTGGCTTCACTCAGTGTCTCCAGCTTTCCTCAGTCTATACCCCATGGCCCTCATATCTCCAACATGCTGCTGTGTCTGCTGAAAGTTTTGCCTCACCTCCACGATTTCACATAATGGCCTCTCTTAGCCTTGTTGCAGAGAATTTGACCTTTCTAAACAATTATCTTGCTTCAGTGTCTCTAGAACCTTGATGTAACCTTCTGCAACCCTGCAATGCTTGAATTTTGCATGCCTGCAATGCCATATGGATAACACTCCTAAATTCTGCTGCCAGTTAAATGCACAGTTGGGAACTTTTCTGTCACTGCTGGAGAGGCATTTGTGCACCTAAGTGGCTAAACCTGGAAAACTATTATTTAGTTTGTTTGAAAGCAAAAAACTCTCAGGGATTTCTCCTAAGTCTCTCTCTTTTTAAATGAATCTTCATTTTCATAAATTGAAGACTTTGATGGGGGATCTTGTCTTCCAGACACCTCTCCCATTGTCAGTTGCAAAGTATAAAGGTTTTTCTAGAAGTGCTAATATCTTTAACAATTATAGCTGCTTTCTTCACAGTTGTGCATGTAACTTTAAACTAGTTCTCAGGCCATTCCTCACCAAACTGCAGTTTTTAAATATTTCCTTCTGACTACAGATTTGATGAAGAGCAGTAAGCAATAACCATGTCACAGCCTAGATATTATGTTGTTTTCACATTTTCTTTCCCTAAAAACATACTCTTAAATTTTATTTTTAAGATTTTAATCTAAAAGCCGTGTGGTGGTGCCGCACACCTTTAATCCCAGCACTCGGGAGGCAGAGACAGGTAGATCTCTGTGAGTTAGAGGCCAGCCTGGGCTACAGAATGAGTTTCAGGAAAGGTTCCAAAGCTACACAGAGAAACTCTGTCTCAAAAAACCAAAAAAAAAATCATAATAAGATTTTAATTTAATTATAACACGTCTCCCTTCTCTTTTCTCCTTCTAAACCCTTACATATACTCCTCTCTACTCTTCAAATTCTTAGCCTCTTTTTCAAATCATTAATGCATGCATATATGTACTTGTATATAAATATATAATTCCTAATTATAACCTGTTGTGTCAATATGCATATATGCACTTATATATAAATACATAATTTCTAAATACAACCTGTTGTATCCATATGCTGTTGTCTGGATGTATGTTTTCAGTGCTTACTCTTTAAGACCGGACAACCAATTGGCATGCTCTCCCCTGGAGAGGGCCACCTCTCCTGCTTCCAGTTTTCCTTAGTTGCTTGTAATTCTTTGACAGGTTTGAGGCCTTGTGGGCTTTTCCTCCTGCAGTTTGGCATGTTTATTGGCTCCTCTTTGTTCAGCCTCACTCAGATTTTTCTGGACTTGAGCAGAATACAGCAAGATTATTTGCCAGAATATAACATAAATGGCTTCTAATTCAATACTCGACTAGTGTAAGCTCCCTTCTGAATCCTTATGGGTCCAGCCTCCACTGTCTGCATTTCTCTTAGCACCCTAGTCTTTCTGAATTCCCACTCAATAGTTTATCAAGCTTTGTTTAAGCACTCCAGAGATCCTCTAGTCATAGTACTGTCAACAGTACTCTCACCAACCAATTCCGAAGGTCTAAAAACCATATGGTCAGGTTTATAATAGCAACAACCCTAATTTTGGCTCCAGTTTTATATTTTTGGTTATTTTTCTCTTTGCTGTAACAACAAATATCTGACAAAAGCAATGTAAAGATGGAAGTCTGTTTTGGCTCATCTTGCTGAGGAAGGCATGGCAGCTGGAACATAGTGTAGCTGGTCGCATTGTGTCCATAACCACAAGGAGACAGAATTAAAAGCTGGTATCCAGTTGCTCTTCTTTTTTCCCTTTTAATTTAGTCCAGAACTTCAGTAACTGGACTGTTTACCACCTACATTCAGAGTGTACCCTCTCCTCTCAGTTAAACTCAGATGTGTGTTCAGGTGTTATAAATCCAGTCAAATTGAAAATGAAGATTGACTTTCACAAATTCCTTACAGGATGCTATTAAGATGTCAAGTTTCCTTTGCCTGCCTTTCTTCTTGTACAAAACAACATTGCCACAGTGCATTAGAAAATCTTTTTGAAAGATTTTCTATACATAATCATTTGTTTAATATGCAAAATAATGTTTTAAGTAAATTGACCAATCTTCACTTTATCTCCTTCCAACTTTCCCCCCCTGTACCATTTAGCAAAGCCCACCCAAAAAGTGACCTATAGTAGTAGTTCTCCATTGCCTCTCTTTTCATTAGTTCCCATCCCTGACTCTTCAGGTACAATAGGCCTCTTCCTGCTTCTAGCTCCAAAGGAGCAGTTAAAGTCTGCCATGGGTTCCAACCTGCAGAAAATACTGGTCAATTCTTAGTCCTCTTTCTTTCCCCCTCCCAGAAATATAATACAAAGTGGGAGTTATTTTTTCTTAGAGTGTGCTCTTTGTTGAGTTCTAGTTAAATTAAATCTGATATAGCTCAGTTGTTATTGTCCACTTTTCTTATATCTTCTTTGTTGACCACCTTCTTTTTCCAGTCTCTAGTAGAAGTGGAGTTGTACAAGGTTCAGAACCTATCCTCAGGACCGAGGAGATGGCTCAGTGGTTGAGAACAGTTGCTGCTCTATGTCGAGATTCAATCACCTACTTTGTGTGGTTCACCAATACCTGTAATTCCTGCTCCAAGGGATAATATCCTCTCCTGGCCTCCATAGATATCCACACACATACATGCATGTCCACAGAAACACACACACACACACACACACACACACACACACACACACACACACATACATACACATACACACACACTAAAAAATTTATTTTTTTTTACAAAATAGAGACTTTTCTCTCCTCTAGCAATATTTATTTACATCAAGTCAATTACTCAAGTCACATACATATTCTTATAAATCCTCCAAATCTATTTTTAGTTTTTGCTTGCCTCTTTCCTGGCCTCCTATGTGGACATTTAACTCTCTGTTCAACATCTCTGTGTACATGTTTTATAGTTTCTTCAAACTTATGCAGAAACAAACTTAATTTCTATCATTACCAGCCTTTCCTAGGCCCCAAACAGGATTAATCCTATGGGCTTTATGCCAGCGTTGGCTACTTCCCTTCATCGCTCATATCCTTGGGCATGCTGCTAGTTCAGATCATACTAACTTCTCATTCAGTTATTTGCTCATCTACCTGCATCAACTCTTTACTTTATCCAGTCCCATCTCCATCTGTCAGCCAGAAAGATATATTCTAAAAGGGAAATTACATCAATAGCTTTCCCGACTCCCAAGATCTCTTACCTCTCATGTCCTGATCAAACCAAACTAGTGTTATTGTTTGTTACCAAGCCAAGTTCATTTCTGCCAAAGAGACTTTGTGCTGTTGACTTACTTGCTCATAATTTCTCATGGGAAAAGATGAGAGCTATTGACTTTTTCAGGTCTTTGCTCAAAAACCCTTCCCAAGAAAGGCTTTCCTGGAGCGCCTTATATAAATAAGCCACAAGTGTCCTTCAATACTCTCTACTGGACAGTTTTCATTGAAAAGAAATGCAGTCTTATTGCTGATACTTTAGGTGTGTAGTTATAGTTTATAGTTTTCCTGATTCTCAAGTTAGCACAGATGTTCTTGTATAAAGCAACACTTCGTCTAAATTTAGTGCTCTCTCCCTAGTACTTAAAGCTATGTGTCACAAAGAAGTATATATTATTGAGTGAATGAAGGAAGGTAAAGAGGTTAGATGGTGATGGATGAAGATCTCAGCAAATGAGAAACTGAACTCATACAACACTAAAACTCTGCACTTTTCTTCTCTTAACAACTACCTTTGTGTGGTGTGTGTGTGTGTGTGTGTGTGTGTGTGTGTGTGTGTGTGTGTGTGTTGTTTCCTGGTGTCTACCATGGTCCAGTTGCTGGTGGATCACTCATGATATTGGGTACTATTATTTTGGAGGAGAAAGTGACACAAAATACTCTGAAACTGAAGTAGAAGAGAGTTACTGCAGTCTGCATTCACACAGCCTGTCACTCAAAGAAAAATCAATTGATCTAATTTGATTCTTAACAAAACCAGGATTTTATCCTTTTGTTTTTTAAATTTCTTTTCCCTGCATCCTAATCTTTCCTAAGCAAGTGTTCTCTAACACAATGCTGTTATACATAGTCACATTGTGGTCAATTATAATTCTTTATGGATGATGAAATGTATATTTATTTTGTTTACTTTAAAAACTAATTAGAGTCTATTCAAGAATATCAATAAAATAAATTTGCTTTTTACCCTCTTTGTTATTTCTTGAGACACAGTGTTCTCCATGGTCACTGTCTTGCTGTGCTTCAGCACATGATCTGGTGGTGCACCTGAATTTGAAGTTTTGGGTGAAGTTTATGCCCCCCTACACACAAGAGAGAGAGAGAGACAGAGAGAGACAGAGAGAGACAGAGACAGAGACAGAGAGACAGAGACACAGAGAGAGACACAGAGAGACAGAGACAGAGAGAGACACAGAGACAACAGGCATAGAGCCCGAGAGACAGTGTGTATTTCCATAATACTTCTGATGTGTGCAGAGATCCCTCCAGGACATCACTGCATGGGCAGAGAGTTTTCTTTCTCTTCAAGAGTAGGGCTTTGTAGCATGAATCTTAAATGGTCTTATTAATAAAAACAAACCTGGAGCCAGGTATTAGGGTGACTGCTGGAAGATCAGAGAAGCAGAACAAACCACAGCCACCTCACCTTGCCAATTCCTCAGCTGATCCTGTTTCCTCAGACTGGAAACCTCTCAGTCCTCATCCAGAACGAATCTCAGCTGAGCTGTGCTGCTCAAAGCCTAAAAGCTTAACCAGCCAAATGCTTCTAGTTTCTGGTCTTCAAGCCTTATATATCTTTCTGCTTTCTGCCATTACTCCCTGGGATTAAAGGCTCACTTCTTGGGATTAAAGGCATGTGTCACCATGCCTGTCTGTTTCCAATGTGGCCTTGAACTCACAGAGATCCAGATGGATTTCTGCCTCTGGAATGCTAGGATTAAAGGTGTGGGTGCCACCATTTTCTAGCCTCTGTATCTAGTGACTGTTCTGTTCTTTGACCCCAGATAAGTTTATTAGGGTGCACAATATTTTGGGGAACACAATACCACCACAGGGCTTCTGTTCTAAATCTGTCCCCTTCACTCCTTGATTATCATAATTTTTTTTTTTTTTTTGGTTTTTCGAGACAGGGTTTCTCTGTGTAGCTTTGCGCCTTTCCTGGATCTCGCGCTGTAGACCAGGCTGGCCTTGAACTCACAGAGATCCGCCTGCCTCTGCCTCCCGAGTGCTGGGATTAAAGGCGTGCGCCACCACCGCCCGGCATAAATTTTTATAATCACAACAAACACTATCACTTTCTTGTTACTTGGAATCTTAGCAAAGTCACAGAAGCTTTGTGAATTTCAGTTTATCTGTGCTAAAAATGAAGACGACATGTTTGTTGTTTCAATTTCATGTCAAAGTACAAATGCTGAATAGCTTAGCAGTACTGATGGTGGTGACTAATTAGTGTTCATCCCTCCTCTTCAGAATCTTAGGCATTCATATTTTCTTGTCATTTTAGAATCCACATGTCCTTTCATCTGTAATGCAGTTGTGATGGGAAATGAATTTGCCAATCAATTCCTCTAAAGTATAAATAACTCAGCTGTCTAATTATATATATTGTCCTCTAATTATCTACTCCATACCTGCTTTATTACTGGCATTCATTCTACCATCAAGAGAACAAGGATATTCTTGATTTAATTGGATACTACAATGTCTGGGTTGAGTATTGTAGGCTTTATCTTTCTCACTTATCTAATCCAGAAGCTACTAGGCAGTGTTAATTAGGTACTAAAGCAAATTGGATTGTGGAAAGGGTCTTCTTAACAACATTTTACAGGAAGTGAGGCAGCAAAGCCACAGGTGTTACATATTCTAGTGTCTGCTGCAGGTGCAATTTAAAATCCTTGACAAACTATGGCTTGCTGTTCAATTTTATGTCTTTCTAAAGTCAAAGTATTTCATACTCTCACAAAGCACTATGATTGGTGTGACTGTAATGGCAAATGATGATGAGAACAGTCAGTTTCAGAGATTTATAGTCCTTGAAGAGTTAATTCCGCTATAAACATAAGAATATGGTTGGTATATGATATTTTAGTAATTTTATAAACAAAACTCTTTATGGATATGTAACTTACATATATCAGTTTTCTCAATAAAGAATTAGGCAAATTCTTGAAAAACAAGTTTTATTTCTTAACAGAAAGACTAAATCCAGTGGCTTAAAGACTTTTACTCCAGCTGGGTGGTGGTGGTGCATGCCTTTAATCCCAGCACTCGGGAGGCAAGCGGCAAGAGGCAGGTGGATCTTTATGAGTTCGAGGCCAGCCTGGTCTACAGAGCGAGATCCAGGAAAGACACAAAGCTACACAGAAAAACCCTGTCTCGAAAAACAACAACAACAACAACAACAAAAGAGTTTGACTCCAAATCTTAATATTGTGATGGGACACAGAATTGAACAGTTGATGTCACGTCATACCTCACTGTCCCTCTTTTGGCTGTTCATAATGAAATATATTTGCTTGAATACATACTTTTTCAGTAGTTCATTCAGAAAATATTTGTCTGAATACACATTGTATGCAAGCACTGTTCCTGGGGTAGTTTTTTTTACAAAGCAGTAATAAAGACACCCCACAATTACTGCCACTGTGAACGTTCTGGTCGGCACTGACTGAGTATTGCCAGTACCACAACATGCCTGATGGAGTTCTAGACACGTAGTGGGAATAAACAGCAGGAAGAAGGAGAAAAATTGAGATTAATTTACTGCTTGGGAGGAACCCACTCTGAAGCCTTAATTTCCTTAATTCAGTATAGGAATTATACAAATATGAATAGCCCAGGTCTGTTATAAGGGTTCTAGAGGTTGATTATAGTCAGGTCTTGTCCTTGATTCATTGAGAAGTACAGAAGTTATGTTTTCACATTAATTATGTAAAAGATATTTATAAGATGGGAAAGACTTTACAGATGCATGGGACAGTGTTCACAAAATCCTAGAATCTTGAAGGGACAAGGTTTATTTGAAGAGCAATAAAAATTCTAGTTGGCAAGCACATAGCAAATACGCAAGGGAGTAGTGGGCTGTAAGGCTCAGAAGATCATTTCAAGTACTCCTCTGCCACCTCTTTTTTAAGCTAATAGAAAATCTGTCATAACATTTTCTTTATTTCTCCAGAGGAAGGTGATCTTTGACCTTTCAAAGTCTGCTTGGCAGACAAGTGTTTTAGAAATGAGGGCACTGACCTTAAAGAGGGCCCAGTAAGCAAGTCTACAGAGCTAACTTGTAGTCTGTTAGCTTTTGCTGCTTCACTGTATACAAGAGTAAAAATGACCCCCCCCCCACACACACACACTCTTGGGGACTAGGAACCAGTACTTAGTCATGCATCAGATTACTTTTAGAAGGATGCACTCAAACAAGATAAAAAATTGGCAAATGAGTATATGACATGCTCATGTTTATAGTCTCTGATAGCACATGGTAACAGCTCAATGAAAATTTACCCAGTAAGTAAACCTGCAAATGTGTGCTCATCTCCCTGTGAAAAGGCATATAAAATTTTACAATGCTAATCATTATTTCACTGTTCTCAGTATTTCATTGTAGTTATTGGTATATCCACTGTATTCAATATCCACACATGTAACAAGCTGAGAGAATGGTACAACTCTTGATTAGATTCCTTCATGTCTGTTATTTAGAAGGACACAGTGAAGACTAGCTGGCTTGTGTGGAGCCCTAGAAGAAAATGCTGGGCAATCTAATCTGTGCACCTCTCCCAAACATCTTGTCTCTGAAAATGAGCAAGTTTCCTCATACACAACCTTCTATGCTGGCATCCCGATGAGCTCTCCCTGCAGCTGTGCAGTCTGAGAGCAGATGTTGCCCTGTCAGGTGTCTTTGATTCTACTTCAGAAACCACAGGAAGCTGGTTGTAGAGAAATCATCAGCACTGTCGGAACAATTGGAATGGGAGCCTACATTGTGCGCTCAGAGAGGAGACATGACACTCAGCCTCATTTTAAGGGGGCAGGTGACAAGAGTCTACAGTGGAGTGATGGAAACTGACTGCTGTCTCCTCCCGAACTCCTTCTGCTCTGCCTTGTATCTGGCAATTACTGCAATGTTTATGTCATCATTCACTTAGATATAAACTTTTTGATGACAAGAGGCATATTCTAACCATTTTGAATGCCATCACCCAAATTAGTGTATAAAACTATGTGTCATATAATAGTTTCAGGTTACAGTGATTTGAACTAAATTCACACATAGGGACTTGAGGGACAGAGAAGGGAAAGAGGCAGCCAGGGAGATCTGAAATGGTATTTTCTGAGTACCTTGGTGCAAGGAAGTGTTTTTATATTAAGCTACTTCACTTTATTTTTATAACAATTCTATGTGTTTGGTAATAGTATTTCCATTTTGTCGTAAAAAGGGTTGAAATGTCTAAATAAATTGCCTGTAAGCATATTTCTAGTGAACTGAGATAGAATTCAAATTCATGTTCACCTGACTGTGGAGGCTGTGTTTTTTCTCATGCCTCATAATTACCACTTTCTTTGAAGCAACAGCTAAGATTTACTTCTATCACAGCAAATGCACTTTTACTATAACCTCAGTCTGCATATGTGAACAGGTTGTGTGAATATGTCTGAAAAATAATGTAATTTAAACACAATGGCAATGTTTCCAGTAAATTGCTTTTGTTGTTGTTGTTTTTTGTTTGTTTGTTTGTTTTTTCTGGTAAAAAGGGAAATTACATTCATTACCATAACTTTCTGGAACACTTTATCAAATAATTCATGTGCTTGCAAGTTTATTAATTGAAAGTTCAATTTAAACATTTATTCTTATACAACCAGACCCAAGTGTCATAGAAAACTGAGAGTGGCCTAGTCAAATGAAGGACTGGCCCAACCCGTCTATAGTAAACCAAAGACTTTCCTGTGACAATTACAGTCTGTGGACTGACCATGCACTTTGCTTGGACTTTATAATGTGCAAAGATGGATTTCCACAGAGTTACCAGGATAACTTATAACTAATCTTTCAAAGACCATATGGATGCCACCAATACTTTTTCCCCATTTGCTATTCTTGCAAATGAACTCTAGTACTTCCACAGCTATCTTGCAACCTGCATAAGTATATAACATTCTCATATAGAGGGAGGCCAGGCCAATGATTGACAATGAACCTGAACACTTTGCATTGTCAGTCTTGATATTTGTGGCCAACTGACATTATTGTTAAAGGAACTTTGAGTTGGGAGTTCTCTAAGTTACAGCTGCTGGAAAATTGGCATGCCTAGACTAGGAAACAAGTAGGCTAGGTCACATCACCAATTCCTATACATCACAGTATGATACAGAACTCTTTGGAATCTACCTTATCTCATTAGATCTTTTTCTATTCATCTTACTTTCTAGTTGTAGAAGCAGAACTGAGTGTCAGAGCCCAGAAACTTCTGGCTTACAGTTCAACTAAGTACATTGACAGTTGGATTTCTTATCCTCAAATGAAAATTTCATGCTTTTCAATCTGATCTGGTCTGGGCTAAAAGAAGATCAAGAGCAGAGTTAAGATCACCTCTAAGTCCTAATATAAAGTAATAGGTTATCCTAATTTCTGGCTTCATA
This sequence comes from Peromyscus californicus insignis, assembly GCF_007827085.1. Classification (NCBI taxonomy): domain Eukaryota; kingdom Metazoa; phylum Chordata; class Mammalia; order Rodentia; family Cricetidae; genus Peromyscus; species Peromyscus californicus. Next base: position 111,378,672 of record NW_026294562.1, on the reverse strand, counting down.
CAATAGCAAAGACTTCCCTTTACTGAGCAACTTTCTGGAATCCAGTAAATAACTAGAGCAGCTAGTGACATCCTTGACTTTTCTTTCTTCCTTTATGTTTCTTTTCTCTTTTATTCTCTGTCTTTACAGAATCCCATTTATCCCCAATGCTTCCCCAAGCATATCTCTCCTGACTACAACTCTCCACCCATTTTTATGATTTTCTGCTCTCTGTCTCATCCAACCATCTAAGCTCCATTAAAGCAAAGGCAGCATCTCATTTCTGCACACCTCATTTGTTCAGTAGGCAGTGACCAGTCTGTTCACACTTATAGACCTCACCATGCTTAAGCATTCCATGTGGAAAACTGGAAGAGAGAGCCCTTTTATTATGTTTTGCAGGGTTTTGTGTGTATGCATTTTGTTTTCTTTAAATTCAGGATCTAGAGAGCAGAAACTTCTGCAGGTAGTCTTCTGATTTTTCCCTTTCAGACACTGAATTGTCTTTATTTCACATTTGGCTTTGAGTTGTACCTGGTTATGAAAGAGTGCTTTTTCAGAAACTTTATGTTGTTCTTGTCTTAGTTGGAAAGAACATGGCAACATTAGCTCAAGTGGGCACTTGACTTTGCTTCTTCAAATCTCATTTGGTTTAAAATTTTGGCTTTAAAATGTTTGGCTTTTTTTTTTTTAAATAGAAAACTGCTACTGCTACTCTTTTTTTCTTGGACACAGTACTATAAATTCTGTAATTAGTTCAGCCAGAAGTGAAAAGTTCTTCCTGAAAAACTGTATTCACATGGGAGGAGTTTGCAGAAAGCTTTTTTTTTTTTCAGTTAAATTTACAGAATTTCTTTCATATTGAAATTTGCCACAGCATGGCACATGAGAAAGAACATTTAAAAAGGTGTCACAAGACCTATATTTTCCAATCCCAGCTGCACCTCAAATGCATTGTGCTAGAGTTAAAAGGGTTGCCCAATCTTAGCTATTTCTATAGGTAGAAATTACATATTGTCTGATTCAGGAAATGTGATTCAATTTGTTTTCAAAATATAACAGTTCATTGAAGATCCTTTCATCTTCGTTTATTGTTGTTTTTGTTATTATTTGTAGTTTTTTTTTTTTTTTTTTTTTTTTTTTTTGGTTTTTCGAGACAGGGTTTCTCTGTGTAGCTTTGCGCCTTTCCTGGAACTCACTTGGTAGCCCAGGCTGGCCTCGAACTCACAGAGATCCGCCTGGCTCTGCCTCCCGAGTGCTGGAATTAAAGGCGTGCTCCACCACCGCCCGGCTTATTTGTAGTTTTCTATATACTGACAAAAATAAAACATCTATACTCTTACACCTCAATAAAATCCACCCATCTAACTTCTTATGCAATAACTTCACATCAACAACCTGTGATTCAACTGTATGAAATGTCTTCTTTTGATGAGCACATGAAGCTATTCTCTAGATGAAGTTAATTCTGACTTATCCAGATACCAAGTTCCTTCTTTTTCCTAAAACCTCAATCTAATATCATGTCACTAAACATCCTGCTTGTCCTACTCAGGCTAATTAATGACAATCTCTTTGGTTCCCCATGCTAATTATACACTAACTACCTCCTCTCTTCTTACAATATCAATGCCTTACTTAAAATTAATCGTCATGAAAGGGATAGGTAGGACAAACCAGAATATAAGAAAACAGAATATAAGTAAATAGAAACAACGAATTTTCGATCATTCTTCCTAAATAGTGGGCAGATCAAGCAATTTCTTCAAGATGCCTCAGAGGTACCAATCAATATAGAACTTCCTGATCTCTAAGAGTGGTGACAAAGAGATGATATGAATTTATTGTCCCAAAAGCTTTTGATAAGATAAATTACTAAATACAAAATATAGTAAAAATCTTTCTGTGATGATTGATCTTAACTGTCAACTTAACACATTCTGGAATCACTTATGAAGACCACATTAATGAAGGACTGTCTAGATCAGGTTGGCCTGTGGTGGGCATGTCTGTGTGTGTGGGGAATCCTTTTGATTATGTTAATTGAGGTGGGAAGCAATGCCTATTGTGAACAATGCTGCTCCCTGGGGTTGTGTCTTGGTCTTAAAAGAGAAGTTGCTGAACACAAGTCAGCACGCATTCAGTGATTCTCAGCTCTTACCTGTGGATATGACCAGCTGCCTCAAGTTCCTGCCTTAACTTCCCTGCAATGATGGACTACAACTTGGAACTGTGAGCCCAATAAATCCTTTCTTCCCTAAGTTGCTGTGTGTCAGGGTATTTTATCACAGCAACAGAAAATGAAGGTAGGACAATAGCTTTTTATTTTAAATGAAATCCGGCTTGCCTTAGAGATTGCTAATTATCAATAACATGGATCACACCCATTACAGCCTTAGCTGCTATAGTTATTTGAGTATTGACCCCTGATAGCCCAATCTCACTTGACATTGATGTCTATGCTTTAAACAACTTACTTTAAGAAGTATTTGTTTTATTTTTGAGATTATAATATAGTTACATCATTTCTCCTTCCCCTTCTCTCCCTCCAAACCCTCCAATATACCTTCCCTTGCTTTTTCAAATTTGTAGTTTCTTTTGTCATTAGTTGTTGTTACATGCATATATTCTGTATAATGTGACTCATATATATGTTTTCAGAGCTGACCATTTGGTGTCAGATAACCAATTGTTGTGTTCTTCTCTGGGGAAGACTATTTCTCCTATTCTCACATTCCTTAGTTGCCTGTAGTTCTTTGTGTAGGATCTATCAGCTTTGTTTTCTCCAAAAATATGATTTTATTTGCTGGAGAATATGATATTGAGAACAGAAACCATTTATATGAGGACTTAAATGTGTCTTTCTTGTGCATTCTACATTAGACTACATTTTCCTTACCAGCAGTAAAAATCCCTCCTAATGAAAAAAAAGTTACTAAAAGCTATGTATATTCTATTTTACTCACTCATTTGTTTATTTAAATGATTGATTACACAAATAACTCTTGAGCATCAATTGAACATAAGTTGGGAAAAAGACTCATACAAACTGGTAGCAAAAATAAATGAAATTCACTGAGATACAGCATATGGAAGCATGAAGAATGAGGGGTTTAGAAAAATGAAGATGGATTTGTACCTTAGATTTACCCCTGATCAAGCATATGGTCCTGAAACAGTCTCAAATCTTTCTAATTGTCTGCTACTCTATTGGGAAATTGGCTTAATGAGGGTAGGGTCTCATTTTTGTCTATCTTGTTTAATATTAATCCATAATATATGTTATAGAGCCTAAGCACACAACTTTGTTCTATATATTATATAGGAACATGCATAAAATCCAAAGTACCTTGTTGGTGGGATGCTGTTTGAATGGAAGAGCAGCAAAATCTTCAAAGGGATGTTTTTAAAATTAATTCTTAAAGATTCAATAGAACTTTGTGCACAATTGATATATCATGGTAATGTCAATCATAATAATTATAATTAGAATATAATAACAACTGTGAGCATACTTAGTATGTGTATTTTAGGGCACTTTGTATATTAAATAATTTAGCTTCTTTTTTAAAAAGATTTATTTATTTATTCATTCATTCATTTATATGGGTACTTTGTCAGCATATACATCTGCACACCAAAAGAGGGCATCAGGCAGTTATGAGTTGCCATGTGGGTGCTGGGAATTGAACTCAGGACCTTTGGAACAGCAGAGTGCTCGTAACCACTGAGCCATCTCACCAGCCCTAATTTAGCTTCTTAAAGATTTTATAGTAAACATCTTTCTAACTCTTATTTTACACATGAAGAAGCTAAGGTAAAAAATACATTTGTCCCCAGTCAATGGGTTACATGGATACAGATATGCTCTTTACTCCTAGCTTCCAGTGTCTTTCTTCTTTAGTAGATGCCATTAGAAACAATGGCAGTCATAATCTTCCACTTCCTTGAGTTTGAGGTAGATATAGAATAGACCCTGGCATTGTAAGGCTGAAAACATAATCAGTGTCACAGAGAAAATATACTCTAAAGCTTAGCTAGGGCTTGAACCACAGCAAAACTGTTGTTTCTATAAAAGATTCCAGGAGACTGTATTCAGCCTTTAGAATAATGTGATTATTGGGTAAAATAAAGCATTATTTAAGTGTAACATTATCTGTAAAAGTGAGGTATTTTTGTATACTACGTTAGTTTTGTACTGCTCTATGTGAAATGACTACCTTTTGTTTTTATTTTTCTGTGAGTTGTGGGAAAAATTCTATGTCCCTTATCCAAGTAATCCATTCTTCAGTGATTCATACTGCTTCATCAGTATGCATTTTCAGCTTTAAAACTTTGCTCTTACCTTGGGGCTGGGGAAATGGCTCAGTGAGTATCATGTTTGCTACATAATAATGAGAAGATGAATTTGGATTCCCAGCACCCATATACCAAGAGCATAGACTCATGTGTGCTTGTGAGGGGATGGAGACGGGGGATCTCTGGGGCTTGCAGGTCAGCCAGTCTAAAATATTGGTGAGTCAAAATTCAGTGGAAAAAAAAAGAATAGTGGTAGTGGAAAACACTCAACATTGACCTCTGGCCTCCATACACATGCACACACACACACACACAAGTGTACATGTACACTAACATGTAAACAAACACAGGATATAAAATTAGGCTGAATCCTTTTCTAATCATACAAAATATTTTTAAAACTCAGATAAACATGATACAAATGAACAAATAATTGCTTAAGTGATCTTGGCAAACTCATAGAATAAGGTTTTTTACTCATCCTGAAAAACAAAATGAAAGGAAAGAAATATTAGAGAATTACCTTAATGAAAAGATCTGTTATTGGCACTTGATAATTTCTCTAGTATATTATTTTAATCCCTTGGTTTCAAATCCAAAACACCCTAAGACTTTTAATGAATATTATTGAGGTGCAGTTTACATATAATGAAAGATGTCATTTAATTTATAATTCAACTTAAGTGGTTACACTTGCCCCTTTTAATCTCTCTCTTGGTTTGTCTTTGGCCTAGGCAATAGTAAGATTCTTCCTATCATTATGTATTAACTTTTATTTTCTAGATTTTTGTATCAGTGAGTGGACTTATGCAATGGGTTCACTTTTAACTAGAATAATGATGTAAAGTTTTTCTAATTCAGGTTATGTAATTTATATATTTACCTTCTGACATACGTGTAGTAATTTTAGTTTGGGATGTTATGAAAAAGAGCTATTATGGACATTAATGTACATGTCTGATTGGAGATGTTTCCCTCTCTTATGAGTACCTAGAAATAGATGGCTGAGTATATGGTGCATTCACACTTAACTCTAAGAAATGCCAAACTGTTTTCTCAAAGTGGCTTTGAGAAATCACTTGATGGTCCCATCAGCATTATTTGAGAGTTGAGTGTCACCCATCCTACTCAACATTTGGAGCTACCAAACTCTAATTTTAGCCATTCTATGGTTGTCCAGAGCAACCTCATTGTGGCTCAATTTTAGTTTCCTTCCCTATTAATCTGATATTTTGACATTTTTATGTCTTGACATTCTAATAACTAAAATATTCAACTTCTTATAGGAGATGTATCTGTGTTGAGGATCTGAGATGCAAGAGGCCTGAGCAAACATTTGAAGGTGATGCTATGTCTCCAGTGTTGTTTGTGCTTATGGTTTCCTGGATGTGTTCATGTATTGAAATATCAAGCTTTGCATCTTATATGTTTATAGTTTATTGTAGGCTTTACTTCAATATATCTTCTTTAAAATATATTCCTTAGTAGGTGCTCTAGACTTTTAGAATAAAATAATACTAAATATAAATGCATAGTCTGACATCTACATTCCTTTTAGCCTCGACTCACTTAAGATTTCTTCTTCTTTCCTGTATCCCCATGATTGTGTTGTGATCACAGTCCATTCTATATTCCCAATTTGCTGATGATCAAATATTTGTATATGTACTCTGTCTTTTCTACTTGAGTTACCTTACCAAGTCATTTCCACTCTTTCTTTGGGTCTCTACTTCGTTCTTATCATTTGAGAGCCAGGCAGCTTTCCTCAAGGGTCTCTTACCAGTCTGCCTTTTCCACTGATCTGTCACCTACACAAGACCAGGACTGTACTGATAACTAACATCCTCACCACTGTGCTCCAACTTTACTACAGTAAATAGCACATAGTACTGACTCAAAAATATTTGTTAAAGGGCTGGGTAGTCAACCATGTGTTTGCTATGTGAGAATGAGGGCCTAAGTTCAGATCCCCATAGCCATGTAAAACTCTGGTCATACCAATGGTACCCTTCATCCTAGCAATGGAGAAAGGGATAATCCAGAGGCTTGTCTTGTTAGCCTTGGTGAATTGACAACCTCCAGGTTCTTCAACAACCCTTTATCAAAAACTGAGACATAGAGAGGTAGAAGACACCTGATGTTCACCTCTGGCCTATGCATGTGCATGCCTAGGTACACATAACTGTACATGCACATATGGTACATGCACACACAGGATATTTTTAAATGAATAAATGAGTGAATAGTAGTAATTGCATACCCAAAGCAGGAGATGATGTGTTGACATTATGAACCAACTAAGCAAAGGCTTTTCTACAGTCAGATGCTGACAAGTTTAGCAAACATAATTGGATCTTCTAACACATTATACTTGACATTGACTATCATTATAAAAGAATAATTTTGCATTCTTATAGTAAGCCACACACTAACACAAAAGACAGTTTTGTTTTTTTCTTTCCACAATGATCTTACTTTAAGTAAACTGGGAATGGGAACCTGGCAAAGTTACACTTAAAATTTAGAGCCATCTCGGACTTTAACTACAATGTGTACAGCATATTAAAAGAGATAATTGTGTCATATCTTAAGTTTGTGGTATGTGATTGTGAGAGAGATCTGATGTCTTTACAGCTTCAAGGGAGCAATTGTTTCATTGAATAATCATTTCATTTCATTTGGGATGATTAGCTCAGAGCCCCTGTTTACAATATGATAGAGTGGCATTCTTTGTGCTAAGTAAGTCACCTCCTTTAGTTCATACAGCTAGCCAAGCATCTATTGTTAGAATGAAAGGCAGCTGATAAGGAGAGTCTATTTGCAGAAGAAGAGCACTTGGAGACAATATGAAACCATTTAAAATGAGCCATGTTTTTGTTGCAGCCTTCCCATGAATTACTGTTGTCTAAGTTGAACTCTTGATTTAGTTTTTTTTTTTCTTCTGACAATGAAAAATTTGTCTTTGTTTCACAGATGGGCAAGTACACTATAAAAATAGAATTGTTGCTTCACAGGAATTTTGCTGTATTTGGTAGATGTTCATTTGAAATTGTTGGGGATTTTTTTGGCTAATTTTGGTGTGTACTGGATGAGTGAATAAGAGAATGAGTGAGTGAGCAAATGCATATTATTAAACACTAATGCATATGAGGTGAGATCTTTTTAATAGGTACTTTTACATGTGATCTTTTTTGTAATCTGCATAGGAATCGTATTACTTATACGCTGGAATGCAATGAACTCCTCCCCTCTTTCAGTGAAGGAGAAAATTACCAAAGAGACTAAGTGACCAAATTCGAATTACTCAGCAAGTGTCAAAACCAAGAATTGGAAACCAAGACACAGATACTACTTTTTCAATATCAAAATTAGAACAAAACAATTGACGACCAACAAGACCTAAGAATTCTTTATGTTTAAGTTGAATTCTGCTGCTAAAGATATTCTTACAGGTGCCTCAGAGGATAATGTTTTGAAGTTGCTCTTTTAATAGCAAAAATGCAAAAGTGATGACCATGGTGACTGTGGAACTCAACATACTGAGCTGACACATTGGAGACGAGGACAATAACGTTTTCAGAAAACTTGCTCCTAAAATGTCAAAATTGATTATGATCAGTGCATGATCCTTTCTTCAGTAATAGGCTTGTACCTTACAAGTAGGAGACTGGGGATAGGGTGATAGTTTGTCAACTTGACACAACATAGAATCACCTGGGGAAAGTCTCAACGAGTGATTGTATAGATTAAATTTGTTTGTGGGCATGTCTGAGGGGGGTGGTGTTTTGATTGCTTCAACTAAAGTGGGAATACTAAAAGTAGGTGGCAACTTTCCCTGGTATGGGGCCCTGTATTGTTTAAGAGCAGAGAAAGCTAGTAGAGCATTGGGCATGCGTGTGTTTTGTTTCCTCTCTGCTCTGGGATATGATGTGACTAGCCTAGAGTTCCTGCCTTGACCTCCCCACAGTGATAGACTCTAATCTAGAATTATAATTTAAAGAAACCCCTTCTTCCCAGAATTGTTTTTGTCAGGCGTTTTATCATAGCAACAGTAATGAAACTACAACAGGATGGATGAGGAGATAAAAATCTACACCAGTTTTCCTGGAGCCCAGTTGGAAGTTACAGAATGGCTGCCTTGTTCCTAAATGAACTAGTTATTATTCAGTTATTTAACTCAAGCACCATCCTACAGCAAGACAATTTGAGGAAAGGTTGAGCAAATGCTTTACATGAAACTCAAGTAAAAGATAGCCACTCATTAAATGTGACTGGTCCAGAGGGATCTATACTGGGGGCCAGAGAAGTAGCAATAGACTCCAAAGTCAGAGAGAACACTGAGAGCTCAGATGGGTGAAAGCAGTATGGGGGATATCAGAGTTAGTTTGTGTGAGACCTGACAAGATCCTGACTGAGATGGTGTGTTCATTGGCAAGAGAGACATGGAAGTGCATAGAAAGGGCATAAAAAGGGCCATTGGAGACTTGGAATTATTTGGTAAGTGTAGGAGGTTTATTTCTTTCTGTTAACTTGTTGAAAGAAATACAAGAAAATGAAAATCACCAGAATTTATGTTCTGTGTAGCATAAACCAGGTAAGGGTGAAAGATATTTGCTAATACATCTTCTCATTTAAACCTTCTAGAGACCCTGTAATATCATTACCATGTTGCAGAACAGAAAATGGCCATTTGGGAAATTTAACTATATTGATCAAGTATTTTTATGGTCCTTAAATGCAATTATTAACACTTAAGCATACATACTTTTCTATTGTTCTGATTTCTAACCAAATTTATTTAATTAATGAGTAATCTCTTTGGTAACAGTGAGGTGCATTACGTATTTCAGGAAAGTACATGGTAAAAGATACTTTATTTATATTACTTGCTTTATTAGTTAAATGAAAACATTACTACAATAAGTGGACTTCTATGTGTAGTGTAGAAGAGAAGTCAAAGACTCAAACCACGCAGTTACTGGCAAATTCTAGTGTGTTTGGCCCCTGAACTTGCTTTTTGAATCTCTTACATTTTCCTGGCAAGATCAGGCATGCTCAGTGTGGTATTGCCACAAACTGTGTAATATGTTCTTCATTGGAATTTCATGGAAGAAGCCTTTGAAACAATAATCTGTATTATAGAAAATGAATGAGAATTTGCACAATCTTAGCTGGTGAATGTCAAGCAGAATCGATCCTCAAGTCACAATACTTGGCTTCAAATCCTATTCCTATTATCTGACTAAGCTGTAGGGCTTTTGTTATTTCCGCCAGTCTGTTCTCTTCCATCCCTCTAAGAGGATGGTCTTTCTCCACTCACCAGGGTGAGATTAGCTATAATATTATTTGACTGATAATTGTGTACGTAGGAAGATATTATTGTTGTTGTTGTCTGAAGTGAAGTTTTAAAAATGACTCCATATCTAGGGTTTTCCCTTTTTGCATGAGAAGAACATCATTCCCCTAATAGGGGCTGCTCTTCTTTCTATGGAGCATCATGGACCACAGTAAGAGGTAAGCTGTTTAGGACATTCAGCATGAAAAATGAATATGTGTGATTGAAAGTCGTTAAAATATTTTGATTAGTTGCTTCATTTAGTTGATTAGTATACCAATTTTGGTTTGCAAAGCTATTCTTTCTATGATACAGATTTCCCCTTTGGCAAGATTGAGTGATTTTTTTTTTTTTTTTTTGGTTTTTCGAGACAGGGTTTCTCTGTGTAGCTTTGCGCCTTTCCTGGAACTCACTTGGTAGTCCAGGCTGGCCTTGAACTCACAGAGATCCGCCTGGCTCTGCCTCCCGAGTGCTGGGATTAAAGGCGTGCGCCACCACCGCCCGGCAAGATTGAGTGATTGTAATGATATAATGGGCTAATGAGCATGCAGTATTTAGGGCAGTGCTCTATTGATAAAAGTTTGTCTAAAGAAAGAATTCCACATCTGTAGCATTTGCCAGAGTGTGGGGTAAAAATGTTCTTTTTGATTGATCCCAAACTACTGGGAATGGTGTCACTGAATGGGGACTTAGGAGGTCACATGGTCAACCGTACTGAGTAGGATGTGGCTCCAGCACACTGTTGAATTCATAACAGAGCACAGAACAAGAAATACATTAGTCCCTGTAAAATAGAAAACACTATAGAAATGTGCATTTGCTGAAAACAAGTGATTGCAAAGAAATAGATTCTTAAAGTTCCTTTATTTTGGGGGCCTGAAGAGATGGTTCAGAGACTTTGAACACTGATTGCTCCTCTAGAGGACTGGGGTTCAATTCTCAGCACTCATAAAGCCACTTACAGCTCTTTTTCATGCCCATTTCCAGGGATCCAACATCCTCTTCTATACTCCCTGGTGATACAATTGATACACAGGAATGCATACCAGAAAACACTCTTGCATATAAAATAAAATAGCTATGAAAATGGTTATCAAAGACAGAAAAAAAAAGTAACTAAACACTGACTTCTCATTAGGAAGAATAACAATAATAAAAGATTAGATGTATTTGTGCTCTCACTTATTGATAATATTATTTTTGTAAATAGGAATCAATATTGAGGGAAATGTTAGGTAGCATGTTTACTAAAATGTATTTGTAATCTACTTTCTATGAAAGTGGTAGTTATCAGAAAGAGCTGTAAATGTTACTAATCATTGAAATGTCCAAGTAAGGGTAGTTATTTTGATATTGTAATGAACAGATCACATCCTGCCATTCCTTAAAAATATTTCCTCCTAAAAATATTGCATAACACCCCCATGCAGTATATTTTCAAATTGGTAGTTTTCAGACCAATAATGCAGTGTGTTCATACTTAAGGGGACAGTACCTCCATTTTGTAACCATAGTGTTACTGACTGTAACGGTGCAGTTCATTGTCGTGGACACAGACCCCCACATTCTCTCAACCCTTCAATTTACTCTGTAGCTATTATTGAGAGAAAGGAACTAAGAAAAGGCATTCATCAAATGTCTCTAGAAATATCACATATAAACAGAAATGCATATGTATTTATTGAGAGAAGTGTGTGAATAGATGAATTTTTCTTGATGAGAGCATAAAAGATGGAAGCAGTTCATGAAATACATATTTTGCTTTGTATTTTGTCATTTGGCCTTATCAATCTGAGCTAGCACAAACTATGAAATGGGAAATAACTTGAGTGTAACAGCCTTTAATGCTGCCCTAGAATAGGAGGTCAGGCTTAACTTGGCAAATTCATCAGGGAAAGACTGTTAGATATTATTGGATCATCACAATATAGAGCATACAATACTTTTGGGGTGTTTGAAATCCAAATTATAGGCTAATGAATAAGGAGATTATATTGTACAACATTTTTAGAATCTATTTTCCCTTGGAAAATGCAGCCACAGTTACAGACACTCTGTAGGTGGAAGAATTCACACACTCACATAGTTTATGGTAATAAAGGGGGAAATGCTAAAGTGTATATCTCATCTGTTAACACAGCCTTAAGACTACAGAAAACGTCTCATACCAGTGTTTTCTTAAAATATGCCTTAGTATATTTAAGAGTGATGCACACACACACACTTTTCAGTAGTCCCACTCCCCATATGTATGAACACCAAAGCCTATGTCATGGCTGCCCTCTTCAGTTAGAACCAGGTTTAACTCCTGGTAAATCCCCTGTGGATTTTTGTTCATACTGGATTCCATACTGACTTTGCAAATGTTCTTCATGTCTTTGGCAGAACTCAGAGTCCCCTTACTGGGCTTGGGGAATGATTACAAATATGTCTTTCTTGACATCTTCCTTGCCTAAGGAATGAGAATGTAATGTTGGGTGGGAAAAATTAGGTTTTTTTTGTTACTATTCAAAGAATTTTATGGAGTGTAGTGTACAATAACTTCTGAGAGGAACATGAGTTGTTTTAAATAGGGGGTGGCCAATGATGGCTTATGAGATATTGCATTTAGCCTAATAACTTCTGGGTTTTGTTTGTTCTTTTGTTCTTGCTGTAACACTGTAAATCTGGAGAAGTTCCTGGGGTCATCGGAAGCTGATTTTTTAACTACCTCTCATCAGTTTTATTGGAACCTACCTTTGTATGGCAGGAGAAAGAGAGACTGATCTTAAGACCCAACATAAGGTCTACAAGAGGAGAGCAGAGCTGCTGCTGCCCTGTGCTGAGTCTGAGGCTTAGCCCAGGAGTAGATGGCCAGCTGTTCACCTTGTTCCCTCTCTCTCTCTCTATTGTCATGATACATATCAATAGACAAACAAGGCACTCAGGCCTTCCATGACTTAGGGACCACATACACAGCCCGGGTCCTTCTTACTCCAAACCTGCCATCTTCTTGCTCTTTCCATCCGCCATCTGTGAGGAATGGTGCCAGGCACCCAGGTGGCACTCAGACAGTTCTACATTTACCCACTTCCTGCCCCTTACACTTTTTTTTATCACTTTCTAAAAATCCTCACTAAGCTCTCTTGCAGCTGTGTAAGCTGCTTGCTATCTTAAAGTCTTTTTGCAGTTTTCACAGACTCAGTTATGAAAACAAAACCAAACCAGCCCAAACAATAACGCATCTATTGGTCTTCTCATTCATACTTCTAGAACAGCACAGACACTTCAGTGGCTTCTGGGAGCCTCTAAGAGACCGAGATGGGGGGAGGGCAGAATGTCCTTCTCTTTTAAATTTGAGAAAAACGTCACCATCCGATAAAGGCTTGGTTCTGAGGTCCCTTTTACAACCCAGGGAGCGAGTGGACTCGCTGACCCAGAAGGCATTAACTAGCAAAATCATTTGTAACCTAATGCTACACTAGATCTCTTTGCAGGCCACTGTCCCCTCCCCCGCCTCCTATTAGCTCTTCTATGGGGGTGGGGAGGACAGTCCCTTCACTGCTGGGCGCTGTCCTCTTCCCAGCAACTCAGCCTTTGATTTGAGGTTGTCCAGCCTGAAGCTGCAGTAGTAATGGGGGCCTGTGTGGTCTCAGGGTCACGTCCCTTGGGGATGGCCCTCTCACCGAAGTCAGGGAGTTCTTGGTGGCTCCCGGCGAGCCACCAGGCTAGCGAGCCGCGTGTGCCGCTCCCTCCCTCTCCCCGCCCCTCCCTCCCACCTCTCTGGGCCAGCGCTCCCCACGGTGACTCTGGATTGCAGCAGCCAGCCACTGGCTTCTTACCAAATTGGGAACTGCATTATGGCTTTTTTTCTTTCTTTCTTCTTTTTTAAAATTTCCTTCAGAGGGAATAATCTCAGCCCCCTTCAGCTTGCTTGACAATCTAGTGTGACTGGGGCGAGTAGGCGGGCACATCCTTTTACATGCTAATATTGCCCCACCTCCTTTGAACCCTCCTCAAAGCGCCTTGCTTTCTTTTATTTTTATTTATTTATTTATATATATTTATTTATTTTACCTCCCTCAATTTCCTTATAGTGGGGAACTCTTCTTTGCTTTCTGTCCCTTCCCCCACTCCCGGTCCCCCCTGGAAGACAGACCCCGAGAGGCGCTGTACTTGAGGCCGGCAGCGCTAGCACCTAGGCTGGGGATGGCTGCACCCGGCGCGGGGGGCAGCGATCAGAGCTGCCGCTCGGTCTAGGCTGTCTAGGCTGTCGCTCCGAACGCTGGGTGAGCACCGAGTTCGGGTCCCCCAGCGAGCTGCCACTGCCGCAGCTGAAAGGAATGTCCCCTGTTCTTAAGGACCCTGACTGTTTTACACCAATGATTTGCCACTGCAAAGTTGCTTGCACCAACAACACTTTGTCGTTGATGTTTGGATGCAAGGTAGGATGAGGGGTTTGTGTCTTATTTTAATGCATGCTGACCTCCCTGGGGAGAGCAAACAATTTCTTTTGTTGTTTGTTTATGTGTCTGCCTGTTGGGTGACGGACAGAACTGCGCTGTCCACTCTCGGAGCCAGCTGGGGTTTGGAGCCCCGAGAGTCCAATGATTTTCCAGCGGACCATGTTGGCATGATAGCTAGGCGGTGACAGGACCCTGTATGGAGCACACAGAAGCTGCAAGCGCTCTTGAAAAGAGGGCGCCTTAGTTGTCTCTGTGCTTCGGATTTCTTCCTGCCTTTAGCTTGTGACTAGCTCCTGGGCGCTGGTTTGCGTGCTAGAAAGCCTTAGACTGGAGCAGGACCACGGGCTAGGGTAGCAAGGATCATAGAAGTTCTCCAGATAAAACAGAGCAGCTTGGTTTGCAGTGAGCGTTTCCATAGGTGAAGGGCTTATGGCTACTTTAGGCAGATATTGTAGAGATGTATACATGTAGTCCTCAGTCATAAGATTGTCTTCGCTTTTACACAGCAAGCCAAATGCTTAAGAAGAGGTGTCACGGCGCCGTACTTCATGAAGTTTGCAGCAAATAACCGCCCTATCCCAGAGTTTTGTAAGGATGCTCAGTGTCAGAAGGAAATGAGTTTTGACTGGTTTTGAAACGGTTCAGTCCAGGACTGAAAGGTTTTTTTTATTCGAGCTTTCTTGTTGGCTGTGGTGGGCGCTACCTGAACTTGCTGTTTGCGAAGTTGTTGCTCATGAGTGGTCTCAGTACCTACCTGTTCTTTGCTCCCCAGGGTGATGAGCTTAAGCGACAACTTGGTGGGTTTATTCAGTTGTTTCTAGAAATCACTTCTTGCGGGTTGCTATGAAGATTGTCTAAAGGAACGTGTAGGTGAGAGTGGGAGTACTTTATCTGAAGTAAGCGAAAGTGCACACCTGTAAGTGAATGCAAACCACCACGTGATAGCCACTGCTCTGAGGGATATCAACAGAGACTGAATGGGACAGCTGTTAAACACAGTAAAGTTAGTGAAACACACACACCCCACTTCATGGGGCATAATGCTCACAGGAGGCAGGCATAATAGAAAGATTGAGAGTTAACTGCTTTACACTGAGTGGCTAGAGACTCTAGTCTTTCCTTGGAACATTTTTGGTATGAAATGAAAAATGTGGGTGAGGGAATTTCTGAGACCCCCCAGACTTGCAACATTCTCAGATATAATCTTGTATAAAAGACTTTTAAGAGTGAAATGAATGCCAATTATTATTATGGTCTTTAGTGTATATAACAAGTTCAGGATCTGCATTAAATGGTGATATGGATCTTATTTTTTTTTGAAAAACCTCAAATAAGTCTTAGGTCATTGAGGGTTTGTGTGTTTATTACTGACAAGATGTGTGAGAGAACAGCTCTCTCACTAGTTTGCCCCCCCACAACTTATCACCGCTTTGTGTGCTCCTAGCCCCTCTCGCTGCGAACTCTACATATACTAGCATCTTAGCACTAGGTACTGTTTAGAATCCATTATCACAAGCTTATGAGACTGGCTCTGCAGTGCTAAATGCTTATTAACAAAGAAATGTGAAATATTTGCTCAGGGAAATTAAGCCCAAGATAAAATAATCAAATATGATAAGCTATTGGTATGAGGACTGTTGACTGTACATCCTAATAGCCTAGTTCATGTTTGATGAAGTTTCTTTTATGCTGTTATGTTTTCCCTAATTTTCAAGCCATATTGGAAGAAATTCATTTAATTATAATCACCTTTTAAAGAGGATGGGTAATTACATTAATTTAACTTTGTTTTGGTTCTACTTCTTTTGGTGTCCTTGTTTAACAAGTTCATTTTGACTCTATTTATGTCAATGGAGTAAACTATCTAAATCAAGTTGACTTTGTCTTTTGAAAATAAATTAATTCTGTGAAAACAAACTATACTTTTAGAGAGTCTACCCCATTATATATTGTCAATTATTTGAATACAATTACTCTCAAAAGTCCTATATTATTATATTATAATAATGCAGTCTAATTATACTTCTAAGGTGATTAATTATGTACTAGTTAATGTAAGATTTCCGTCTTGGAGTCTTAAATACAGAAAGATCACTAGTACTTTGTACACTTGCTTTCCACAGTGAAGTTTTTCAACATCATCTAATAGATAATAACAAAATACAATATGAAAAACAAAACAGTGGGGTTTCGAATGTAGGCTTCACATGTACCATGTATATGATTTCTCAAGTGTCAATTTTCTCAGATAACATGACCACAGTGATAAATACAGGTTTACATATTCCTATATCATGAATGCAAAAGAAAGTTAAGTAAGAAGCATGTGGTGCTGAATATGCATGTATTCATCAGGTGAATGGTGCTTTCACATGGCTTTGGCTATTTTACTAGCTTCCCCAAGAGCAATGCTCAGACCTTCTAGGAGGAAACCCTTCCACTGTGCAGGTGTTCTTTTCATGTCTTCCTTGGCTGTGAGCTGGAACATTGTATTTTCCCAAGAATATTACTCTAGGCTAACTGTTCACATGTAGGGACTACTTACATGTTGATAGAACACTCACAAAATGAAGTAAGGAAAATTAATAACACCCCAATATCATAATTTCATTCAGTTATCAAATACTCAGCATGCAACAAATACCAACTCTTGTTCTCTATGGTTTCAAAGTTAAAGATACAGAATATAACTATCTTACTTACAATATTGATTTAAGGAAAATACATAAAAACTATTCCAGTTGAATTTTTAAGCTGTGAAAGTGGAATTTAAATACATGCTAATTAGGAGTTTCCAGAAACTTGTGTTCATCTCAATATTATCTAGGGTATGTGAAAATAAGATTAGGATGTATATTTATTTTCTTTCCTGGAAGATACTTAACATGAAAAGGCCTAAAACCCTATTTGTTTAGACCAGATTTTCACCTTTAAAATAATATACAAAGTCGTCTTAATACCTTACTAAGACATAATGATTTGTAGGATGCTGAATAATTTGATCATCAAAGTAGGACCCCTAGCATGTTTTATTTTATCTCTCTAGAGCACTCCTTTCTGCATGCTGACTATCAGTTGGTTTAGGGAACTATAACTTAGGACTGCATTAGGCTCTATTTTAGGTACTGTGCTAGACATTACACATTGAAATATAAGAATGATACCATTAGAGGAATCCCAAGGCTACCTTTCCTACCTTCCAGATTATCTGCAATAATGTGTCTGTAGAGTCTCACGGGAGAAACTAGAGCACCCTTTGCCTGAGTGTTTTCTCCCTTAGATGGATCCTCTGTTTTCTCAGTCCATTGCTATCACCACACAGCAGTGTTCATGGGAATGAACTTCCACGGAAAAGAAATATTTCTAAAAGGCTTGTCCCTCTTGTAAAAGTTCATGTGTCATCATAAAACAGGCTTCCACTTCATTTTCACTGTACTCTGCTTTTCCATCTGCAAAGACTTAAATGACTTAAATGATGCATGTAATCCTAAGGACCAACCTGTATAGTTTCCTTTCCTTCAACTTGTCTGTACCTGTATTGAAAGAGTGTTAAACACTCTTGACCCTCTCCTTTCATTTTCTTCTTTCTAGTCTCCACAATTTCAAAAGCAAGTGACACAGTAAAGACAGAGTATTTGATATCTCTCCTAGCATTCTAAGATTATTCTTACACTATTTGCTTCCTGTTTATTGTGTTTTATGAAGTTAAAAAAAAAGTAATTGAAATATGACTCATTCTAAAAATAGCTGACAGATCTGAATGAACTTCTTTGAGAAATTTCCAGTGATGATATATTGAAAGGTCTTCAGCATAATGTCCCATTAGGAAAGTGCAGATAAAAGCTACAGTGAAATGCTACTTCATGCCAGTTAGGCATTTACTATTAAAAAGACAAGAAATTACAAATATTGGAGAGAATGTGGAAAGGGGACCCCTAGTACACATACATTGAAGGTAGGAATGCTAAATTGGGAAAAGAATATAAAGCTTCTACATATATATATATATATGAAAGAAAATGAAATCAGAATCTATTGGAATAGCCCAATCTCATGTTCTTTATGCATTATTCAGAAGAGCCAAGATGCAGAAACAAACTCAACCAAGTAAATTGATAAACAATTTGTGATTTGCATACATATATGTGTGTATATGATATTTTATAATTAATGTTTGGATTTTTAGTTTCTTATTTCAGTTTTTAAGACTTGGTCTTACTGTATATCCCAGGCTAGACTTGAAATTGCTATGTAGCAAGGCTGTCTTTGAACTTGCTATATCTTGCTTCTGCCTCCAGAGTGTTGGGGTTTACAGGTGTGTGTCATCACACCAAGTTATCCCTTTAAGTGCTCTGACACACACACACACACACACACACACACACACACACACACACACACACTACTGTAAGATGATGTATATTTTAATTTTAATGCATTCATAGTAGTAACTTTGTTTAACCAAATATATTGCACATCATAAATCTAATTAAAAATGGACAGCTCAAGTTTTAGGGCACCTTAATTTTCCCACCAATATTCACTTGTTATTAGAACAACTCAAATCATTAAGCCATGACATTAACTCTTGGGCTGAACCATTTGACTTTTATGTCATATTTGATGTATTAAGATAGAGAAAAGTTGTGGAAAATGTTTCAAAATCATATAGGCCATTTTTTTGCAATAATTTTACAGACATTTTATAAACTATATGTCCAAGAACTTCTAAGCTTCATGTGGTGGACAGAAACTTTCCTTTTTTTCTCTACAGTGATTCTCTCAAAGGGAAGAAGAGAATACAGAATGTCTTGAGATGGAGAAAGCAGGAAAAGAAGAAATAGGAAAGGGAGATGGCCAAGCTCTAATGAATCCAGGAGAGAGAGAAAGAATTTAGCTGACCACCTTAAGGGCTACCTTGGGTACTTTACAATTGTTATTATTCCAGTTGCCATAGTGATCAGGGAAGCACAAGTGAGCCAGGGAATGAAGCAAAATAGAGCAGGATGCTGGTGGGGGAAATGAAGGATGAGGAGAAAGAGGAAGAAGTGGGCTGTAAATTCCCAACCTCAAGAGGGTGCTCTTAAACACACCCAAGATCAGAAGGATGTGTCAGCACTTGCTTGGTGGACAGTTCCTCCACAAGCCCTGGCTTTTTTCTGTTACTCCCAGACCAGACCTTATGTTCCAGCTCATTTTATTCTATAGAAGTGAGCTTGTTTACTCTTGCTTATTCATTTAAACCCACTCTTGCATATTCATTTAAATCAAGCCATGATTGTTCATAAATGAATGATTTTTCCCAGGGCATTCTAAACTACCATATCCCTGTATATATTTTTGTTATTGGAAGGATAATTTTTTTCCAAGTAGTTTGAATAGTTTGAATACTGCAAAGTTCAGCTATTTTGATATTTTCTTTGTTTTTAATATTAATCTGTGTTAATTGAAGTAAGTTGGATGAAACAAAAATAGAAAATGAGAATAAATTTTAGATAGACTTTAGAATCCCAATAGTGTAGAGATACAATTGTTAATAAATTTAGTGTATGTTTTCCCAGATTCTCAGTACTACTTTGTTTTCAATGGTCTCTGTGTAGCTTATTTTTAAATATATGTGCACAGCTGTACTCCGAGGACTCAGGAAGATGAGACAAGAGGACTGCAAGTTTGAGGTAAACAGGGGCTGTATTATGAGGCCAGCCTAGACCACACAGTGAGAGCCTATCTCAGAAAGAATTATATGTGTAATTCAGTAAGTTTGCACTTGTATGTTTTAAATGGACATTGAGCTTTGCAGACATATTTTAATAGCTGTATAAGTTAGGCGCACTTACATTTAGATATTTAGGATCTCCACCAATTTGCTACTACCAAAAATAAAACATTCATCCCAGGGAATATGTCTTTTTTAGATTTGAAATCATTTCCCTTGGATAGAATAAGGAAAGATGTTTTTTTTTTCAAATTTGTGATGCTTTAAGATGGCTATTGCCATATTTATTTTAAAGGTGACTTATGAATTTGCACTGCCACAAATTACTTTGTATTTAAAACTTTCTCCAGATTTAATATTTCCTTCAAGTTTATAAACTTGTAAATAAGAGACAATTTTTCTTATCCTTATACAAATAGGTTTAAAACTTTGTTAGACTCAAAGTTAATGTGAGCCCCCTGACAATGTTGGTGTATCTCAACTTCAGAATGTCTAATATTGAAGAACTCCCAAATGTTCAAATTGAGTACATTAAAGAGACAAATATTTACAATATCTAGGCATTGTTTCATTATTTATTGTTCTAACACATACACACACACAGGAAGAGAGAGAGAGAGAGAGAGAGAGAGAGAGAGAGAGAGAGAGAGAGAGAGAGAGAGATTCTACCATGTTCCGACACTGTGCTAGACACTTTACAAATGTCACCTAGATTAGTCTTTACAATGACCCTTTGAGATGTATACAATAGTGACTTCATGTTATTGTCAGGGAAGTGAGCTGCACATAGTTTAAAACTTTAAAACACATCCAGAAAGTCACATGGCTTCTGGACGGCAGAGCTAAGAGTTGAATGTAATGTAATTACTTTAGATCTAGAGCCTTTGAAAGGTCCAGAAGAGCTACAGGAGTGTTTCAGCTAGCAAATTCTTTCCTACAAGTGAATTTAAAGTATAAGTAAGTCTCCTGTCTTTCTGGGAACATGTGTAAATTTGAATTCAATGCACACTCTCCAGAGGCCTCAGTCTTAGAGTATAAGAAGTAGCTAAACCTATTTCTTTTGAGAGGAGTTTGATTCAACACATCATTTTTCACAGTACCCGTGCTCTCATTTTCCACGCAAGGTTACTAAATCATGTAGACAGGAGGTGCCCTACTCAAGGTCACTCAGCAGGTCCCAGTCATAGCTATAACCAGGTCTTCCCATTTCTAATTCAGTGTTATTCTTTCTATGTCATGAATCCTAAATGTAAGCTGGAAGTTCTGGGACTCCAGGTAAGGAAAGGGAAAAGAAGTGACACATTTCATCAGTGAGAAGCAGAGAAAATAGCACCATTCTGGCTGTTACAGGGTTATGTGAGATATCACAATGAAAGCATTTAGCACATTGCCAGGTATGTGATAAATATTCAATACATTTGTCTTCTATTTTTATCAAAACCACTCTGCCTACCGTTAGAAAAGGTGCAGATAATCTACAAAATACTTCAGTCAGGTACATGGAAATTTATGTCTGTAAAGGAGACATATCTGAACTTACCAGTACATTATTAAAGTAATTTAATGGTACAGAACGGGGATCTAGAAGTTTCTGTAAATCATACCACCAAAATCCTAGGTTAAACCTGACCTAGAAAGAGAAAGTGAAAAATGAGCTAAAAGCTGAAGCAGGTGCTGAGGGTACCACAAGCATGCTGCTTGGGATTTGTCTCCTGTGACAGGTACACATGCTGGTTCAAGGTCTTTTAAACATTTGATGATTCATGTTAAATTCTGGAAGAAAGCCCCAAAGATTAAATAAATAAGGATGATAGATGATTATTCTGCTATTAAAATATGCTTATGGAAAAGGAATGTTGAGTGAGAATTCAGGATCCTGAAAAAGCTGATAGATAAAGCCTTTGCCTCATATTTGCTTAGGGATTTTTAGGTAATGTTCTGAATTCCTGAATGTAAAATTACTTGATTCTTTCTGAACTAAATTGCTCATGGTCTCTTATGAACTACTTCTGGCAACTAATACAGCTCACACCTCAATTATGCTATCCAGTTGTAAATTCTATTTCCTGTGAGCAATATATTATTTTCACTTTATTAAAATAGCAACTAAAGGAGGCAGTAAAATGAACTGTGCATTTTTTGCAAGTCAGTCAATAAATATTTATAAAATAAATGAGTGAGTGATAATAAATAAGTATGGTAATAGATGCTCAGTGAATAGAAGTGGAAAATAGTATACATTTTGTTATCATTGCTGTTCTCAGAGTTCACTTTTGATATTATATTGTATTTTCTTCCTTTCTAGGGATCATGTTGTCTGAAGCACAGACTAAGTCTTTTTGTTGTAGTTCTCTTGTGTGGAGGTTAATTTTATGTGGCAACCTGACTGGGCCATGAAATAACCAGATATTTAGTCAAGCACTGCCTTGTGAATATCTACCAGTTGTTTCTGGATGAGACTAAAATTTGATTTGGTAAAGTGTGTAAATAGAGCATTTTACTTTCCTTGACGTTGGACCTGAATAGAACAGAAAGGGAATTCTTCCTGGCTGACTGCTTTGACTGTTGGTCTTTTCTGGAGTGAAACATTAGCTCTTCTTGGGTTTAAGCCTGCATGCTTTCATACTGAAATTTATACCATATTCTCTCTTGATTATGAAGCCTTTGTGATATGTATATATATATATATATATATATATATATATAAATTGTGTATGTGCTCATACATAACAACATATACAAAGCAAGATTGCTGAATGGATAGATTTAGATGTAACTCTGACTTATGGCAGGCATCTGGCAAGAGATATCTGTATATAGCATCATCAATAAGCATCTGGCAAGAGATATCTGTATATAGCATCATCAATAATTTACTCTTGTTTGCAGAGAGACTAATGGATCATACATGCAATAGAATCTCTGTACCATAAGGAAGTTGTTGCAATGAAGGTTATAATCTCTTAACATCGTGGATGTTTTTACTTTGTTATAAATCACAGATTAGCCACAAATCTCACTGTAGCACAGTGTATTTCAATCAAAGCTACATTATTTACATTTTACATGTCTGAATGTTCTTGTCAGACTTAAAAACACATTGTCTATTGTAACGTTGATGGATATAGAATGATATTTTTCTAATAAAAATTTAAATGATTAAGTCAAACAATAAAAGTATTCCAAGCAATAACTTCTGGAAACTATAAACAACAAAATATTTTTTAAACATCAACATATGGTAGCATGTTTATTAATATAAAATGCTACTTTGAGGATGCTTCCATTGCATTACTTTTGTAAACTCTTTGTTCAAGATTCTGAGATGGTTTAAATCATTTCATCTGGTCAATGACAACACAAGAAGTAGTTAAAGTCTCTAAAATGTCAGTCTGTTTCATTGTCACTGACATGATAATCTGGGATTAACGGTATTAGTGCCTTACATATGAAGTTATCAGTAATGTAACCCTAGCTAGTGATGCCACTTTCACAAGGTCTCAAATAATATGACAACCATTAATGTGCCAACTGACTTGCTAGTTAAGAGTAGGGACCACATACTCCCCCTTGGATTTATATCCTTAATTATAATTTATTTTCACATTCTCCACTTGGAGGAATGTGAATCCACTTGCCCAACAATTTGTTTCTAATTGTCCTTTTGTCAAAGGACAATTATGCTTATGTCCTTATGTCAAAGGTCAATTAAAGCTGCTATGCTTAGCTTTACAATAAGCATCTTAGAGTAATCAATCAGTCACAATAATGTATAGTCCTTATCAAAGGACCCTTTCAGTTTGTACTAAGAAACACACATGAAAAACAAAAAACAATAAGCAAAACAAACAAAACAGCAGAGACAGTTGAACTAACTCTTGGTATATAACCACCATTTACACACTAGTTTTCCAAAACCTTGAAATAAATTAATCTACACCTTACTTAGAATATGTGCTTTCAGGGGACATTAGTCTTCCCCTCTGATATTATCTCTTCATATGCACGACTAATATTAAATGAAGCTCTGTAAATAGTTTATATTCTGGGTTTACTCTTTTACTCTGCTAGGATGACAATCTCTTCTGCCAGCAATAAGCAATAAGGGGACAAAAGACTCACTGGTAGCTTTTGATGAAGTTATAGAAAGTCCTTTGAAAGTAAACTTTATCTGGCCTTTCTAAATCATCTTTGATTATATCACAAAGAAAAACAGTTTGGTGTGGGTTTCAAATCTATTATCAATCACTATGTCCCAACACCTTGCTTTTCTTTCTTTTTCTGTGTGTGGTGGAGAAATGTCAAAAGAATAAAACATCAGAAAATAGAGGCGTGACTAGAATGTATGCCCATTTATTAGGTAGAAGAGGGTACAGAGAAAGAGTGATAAATGGAAGTGGTATGCTATATTATGTTCTACCCTGATGACGGTACCAAGTGCAAATACTCTGGGTGCTTCTGAAACCTGAGTGTGCTCTTGGGCAGGCAAACAGAGAGATAGAAAGCAAGAGTGGTATTAAAAATGGTGTGACTGAAGCATTAGCTTTATGACCTTGGGGGAGGAATTCTTTTACCTTGGAACTTCAGTTCCCTTCTCTATTCAATGAAGCAGGTGTATTTAGCTCATTACACCAACCAAATAAGACAACTTCTATAATGTCTGCTATGCAGTTTTCATTAGATAAAGAAATATTATTTTCTTTCTCTCAGTCCCTCAGATGAAGTTCCTTCCTGTTACTTTTATTTACATTTGCATAGTATTGAAACCACCCAGAAAAAGATCCTTTCTATTGTTGTATATAAGACTCAGTAGCAGGGAAGAAGAGAGCTCATCCTGAGAACCAGACTGATGGGGGAATGTCTTTCTATATGCTGTGAAAATGTGTTGCTCTGATTGGTTGATAAATAAAGATGTTTGACCAGTGGTAAGGCAGAATAAGGTTAGGTGGGACATTCTAACTGGAGAGATAGTGGAGAAGAAAAGAGAGTAGAGGAGATGCCAGCCCACTGTCCAGGGAGCAGCATGTAATAGCACACAAGTAAAGCCATGGAATACGTAGCAATATATAGATTAATAGTTATGGGCTAATTTAAGATATAAAAGCTAGCTAGCAAGAAGCTTGAGCCATAGGTCATCTAGTTCATAATTAATATAAGCCTCTATGTGTTTACTTGGGGGACACGAAGGGGAGAGATTTGTTCCAATAGGTGGCCGGCCGGGACACAGGAAAACTTCCAACTACACCAGATCAAATATTGTCTCTAGTGAATCTACCTTCCCTGAGGTATCACCAAGCACTTTCATTTAGCCTATCAGTAACAAATCCTGTTTTACCCTTTTTGATTAGTTCTGGATCAATATTCTTTAACTCCATTCCTTCATCTGAGAGTCCAAGATGATGATTCCAGTCAGGAGTACCTTTCCTGGGCACACAGACTCAGAAAACATGTGTTATTATAATTCTTGTTAGTAGAGCTATTGTTGCCCAAGGGTATCCAAGTACATTACTTATTTCCTAAAATATGATGCTTGGGATTTTTGTTTAAAATACCAGTGAACCTTATTTTCTTTACTTTGAAGGTCAAATGGTCACCCCAAATAAATAAACCTAAGAATTCTTCAGGCTGCCTCATTCTCAAATAAACCTTTCTTGAGTTCTGTAAAATGAAAGCATTTTCTCTTTGTGCTCGAGACTTGTACATTGCCCTTTACTGGAGCTATTTCCCCAGTAAATTGCTATGGTTGGTCTCTCAAGCTAGAGGGTAGAAAAAGGTTTTATAATGAAAATGCTGACAGGTCCTTATCTACAGCAGTGTGAGTAGAGATGCTATGATCTCACTGATTGTAGAAACCAGATGCCTGTTTTCACTGAAGGGGGTACAATCATCTTCTACAGCCTGGAGGTTTGAATTTTTATCTTAAAAAGTTTATGAGAAAAATAATAGCTGGAGGCAACTAGGAAACTAGAGTGATGCAAACTGTTCCTTTAATTTTCCAGTAATGTGGTAAGTTGTATTTCTGTGAGGATCTCTCATGGAGATGGTCACAGGGTTTCCTGTTTCCTTACACGTATGTCTTTTAATATTTTTTTGGACTCACTAGAAAGAATCCCCATCATGATCTTATTCATATTTTCAAATGATGTCTATCATTAATATATAGATACCACTTTGAAACAAGTTTATCTTATGACCCTCAACAGCAACTCAGTGGAGTTGACACGTGGAAAGTAAAGAACATTGACTTGAAAATTCAACTAAATTCAACTCTTCACTAAAGATGTTTAAGCCTCAGTCCATTTTTCCATAAATGTTGTTTAGATTACCAAATAAGTGATAACGAGGGGCTATACCGGATATTTCAAAATGCCCTTTTTCTATTTGTACATAATTTTGGTTTTTAGCATGTAGTAATGATACATCATAATGGGTTTCATTGTGACATTTTCATTTTAGTATATATTTGATCCTATTAACCTAGGCCAAAGTCAGAAACGTAGTGGTGGCCCTAATAATGAAATCCTAGATTCCAATTCTAAGCTGCTGCAAAGTCTCTTTTCCTTGTTTGTAAACATTAAGCATTTCTTAATGTCTAACTATTCTTACAGAGTACTGTGTCAGGATACTTCTGGGATAATGACAAGGGCAGAGTGAGGAACCCTTGCTTGTGGCTTGTCCCTTAACACTCTTTTATGTGATCAAACAAGTGAGTGTTATCTGCCTGAATCTGAAGGGGCAGAGATTGCCTGGTGCAGGACTCTCAGAAAATGCATAAAAAGCAAACACCTCTGCTAAGAACAGCTGTGATAACACATGTTTCTTTCAAGTAAAATTGCACCTCTGTAATAAAGACAGATGAGTATTTCAGAGACCAGAAGCAGAAAGAGAATGAATTCAGGTTATGGATCCCTTTCTCCTCTGGTTTCTAACCTTCTTCAGGTAGCACTTGTCATGATAATAAAATGTCTGCTGTGTCCCTTGAATAGACAGAAGTGAGAATATATTGTCAATGCAGCTGTAGGCATAGCTGCCTTTCTCTTCCTTATTTTTTTATTTTGTTGTTATTATTGTATGTGTGTGCACATACAATATGCATGCACACACATTTATGTAGATGAGTGCACATCTGCATGTGTACACACAGGTATGTGGAGACCAGAGATCAATGCCAGGTATCTTCCTGTATTGCTTTTCACTGTATTGTTTTGAAATAGGGTATCTCACTGAACTTGATGCACATTGATGTGATAAACTGACTGGCCACTGGACTCCAGAGGTTCTTTTGTCTCCACCCCTCAGAACTTAGATTCAAGATATGTGCCCAGCTTTTTACATGGGCATTAGAGATCTGAATTCAGGTCCTCATGTTTGCATATCAAGAACTGTACTGACTAAGTCATTATCTCTCCAACCCCCCTCAACTTACTTCATAAATCCAAAACCTGTACGGTAACTTCTTATTTTAATCAAATCAAGTATGGGTATCTCTCCTTTATTAGTCGTTTATACTTGTAGTGTCAAGCCAAGAGACTTAACAAAAATCTGCTTGTGCCCAAATTCCTCTTCTTTCTCCTACAGGGATTTGTAGATCCAATATATCTTTAAATGAAAAGCTGTAACTATTTGTAAAAATGGTTCAAATTTTAGGTATCCTTGCATTCATAGGAGGCAGAGCACAATCATATAAATTTATTCTAAGTTAAATCAGCTGTCTACTAACAATCAATGTATAGCTAATTTTAGCTTGGTTTTAGATGCTTTTGGATCCTAATACATTTTTTTGGGGAGGTACATTCCTATAGATCCAGCATGAAAGTTCCTTAATTTTCTGACAAAAATAAAAAAAATAGCCCCCAACTGTGTTATTTTACTTTATCGTATCACAATGCTCTCCAGTTTTGAATAAATATCTGACATTGGCATATATATTTGTTTTTAAAGATCTTTAAAGAAAACATCTAATTTAAAAAAAGAATAGAATTCCATTTACAATTGCTGGGCTAAGTTGTCTTCTTTTCATTTAATTAATGCTGTTTTTCCTTAACTACTCCCTCTGAATCAGCTAAGAAAAAAACATGGCAAAATATATTCTGATGTAGCTAAATATTTAGAAAATTAAGAGATAATGAGTGGACTTAAATCGACTTCCAGCAATCAGCTTTTGTTGGTTTATAACTCTGACTATTTAAATTTCAAGGTTATTTTCTTACTTCGTGTTTGGAGAAGCAAATTTGCCAAAATTTAGGGACTAACTTGAAGATCTGCCACTATGCAAAAAGGTGATGGTGTTTTTAAAAATCCTTGGTATACATAATAGAGTAAATTCCATTTAATCCAACTATTAAATTGTGATATTTTCTGTAAAGGTATTTTGATATGCCATTTGTAAAATATCATTGAGATAGCTCATATGCCAAATGTGTGCTTATTATTATCAACTAAGTGACCTTGACATAATGACAGTGTGAAGTCCTTTTCTTGCCTACTGTCTAGCTAGTCAGAGCCCCCAAACTTTGTATAAATTCATTTGGCTTTTTGTCTTCTGCCACCTTGTATTGTTTTTAATTTGTATATAAAATGCCACTTGCCAGTAAGAACATTATGAGTTTATTTAACAAATAAACGTTTATCCTCTTCTATATTTGTCCTATGCCTGACCATGGTATGGACCTTTCCCAAAGAGGGAGACCAAAAAATGTTATTATTATCCATGCTTATCCTTAAGCAATCAGTTTGTGTCATCTCCCCCAGAAGGCTTCCCTGGCCACCAGATCCTCTCTGTTCTCATGGAGTCATGAAAAATTTTTCTTTCAAATTACCCTGAATTGTCACAAGGTTTAAGACATTATAATGAACAAAGGAGTCTGGGATATCACTTGAACACATATGTACTAACTTGCTGACTTCAACATATTACCTACTCAATCTATTATGCTTATAGATAAATAATGGATTTATGTAATTTTATTTTAAAGTAAGCAGTTATTTCAAAGAAGAACATATCCTACGTTTTTCTTTTTCTTTTTGAGATTACAATAAGATTATATCATTTCTTTCTTACCTTTCATGTTTCTTCAAACCTTCCCATATACCCCTTCCTGTTCTTCATAATGATGCCCATAATATTTCAGTTTTAGACATTTTAGTGTATTATTAGATTCATTTAATTTCTCTTTGACTCCACTTTATGAAATTATCAACAACAATGAGATACTTAATAAACAATAAATGAACTTTCAGTTTTGAACTGAGACCTATAAGTCAATTGGTACTTAGTGAGGGGATGAGTGAACATATGGATGACTACAAGTGTAGCCTTCACAGTAACACATATTTGAGGAGATGGTCTAAATACATTAAAGCTATTCATAGATTTTCAGCAATGCAAATAGAGTTGCTTTAGTTTTGCTGCTAGTAAACTGATACCAGCTTCAATCTCTGTGACAACCTCAGAATCTAGATATTATTCATTGTTGTTAGTAGAATAGAATGATTTGCAGGTGGACTTTTGGGACTTTGCCTTTTTCTTTCTAAGATGAAGTCCTGGTGTAGCAATCCCACAGGATGCTGGCACCTTTGTGATACAGTCTCTTGGGTTTGTTCAGGTATGTAGTCACAAAATGATGCCAGGAAAGGAGCTGTTGGAATATCACATATTATAGCAAGTTTGCAGCATCACCATCTTCTCTATTTCAAGTAGACCCACCAACTCCTGTGAAAGGGCTTCTGAATTTAAGTCCAGTTAAAAGTCATTTATTTTCCATTTGCTCACTAAAGTGCTTTGAATGTTTGATTCCCTTAAAGAAACAATTCTGGCCAAGTAGGCAGAACTGTTAAAGACTGTTGCTAAGAGCAGCCAGCTGAAAGGTTCTTAATTTAACTGACAAGCCACCTCACATCCTTTCTAGAAATGAAAGTGCTCATATGTGTGCTCACATATCTCTTTAAAGAAATAGCATACATATAGGAGAATAATCCATCCATTACCTGTAGATTAAGATTGAGCAGGGCTTCGACCTAGAAGGATCAAGTAGAGAAATAAGAAAGTGAAAATAAGAAAAAACATTGTATTAATTACACAGGAAAAACTCTGATCAATAGCAGTCAAGCCATTTGAACATTAAAATACCTGGACATCTTAAAGCCATTCTTCTGTGAATTCTGGGCTTCATATACAAAATATAGGTACATTCCACGAGTCTAGGCTCATCTATTTATTGCTGTATCCCTCTACCCTAATGTTCTACATGGTACCTGGCATATAATAAGCACTAGTGATCATTTGCTGTGTATATAAAGGGATGACTATATAGACGCTTGTCCCATCTTATGAATGTGGAATTGAAGGTTCAGGAATCAAATAACATTCCAAAAATTAGTGGGGAAAAATGCACTCAAACTCATGTCTGCCTAACTCTGAATATTGTACTCTGAAGTGAAATGTTATTTCCCTTCTAAAATATGTTCAGGATTAAAAAGCAAAACAAAACAACACACAAATAAACAATCAAAAAATAAACAAAAAACTTTGCAACCCCTGGAAGCTTAGGAATTGACATTTGGGAAAATAGCTAATTACAGAGACAGGGAAGCAGATTTGCAAAATGGAGTGATACATTTTAAACTGATTCCAACCCATTACAGGTGCAGGAGGATGTGGAAAACTATTTAAATTCCCAAAGATTAGTCCCCATGTGCATATGGGATTACAATGGCTTATTAAAACACATATTGTAAGAAATAAATGTGGTTATAAGTTAAATAAAGAAGCGTTTAGCATGGTCTTTGCTAAAAAAATATTAGGCACTGTTATTGCTATTACCTAAAGCATTTGGAAAAATGATGGGATGGTGTATTATTCCAAGGATATACTCCACCAACTTTCCCCCTCCACATAGACACACAAACAGACACATGTAGATACTTACATACTTACTTATATACAGATGTGTTGGTTTTAATATGTTTTTAAGCTATGGGAAGTAGGTAAAATTATGACTCAGGAGTTCATATGGATCTTCCTATTTAAAGAGTTTCTTATTTTAAACTTCTACAAATATTTTCAAAGCTGAACACATGGATAATTTGCTTGTGTTAATCTCATCAAATTTGCATGCTAAAACCCTTTTCTCTCCCTAACCTTAGCTTCTGAGACTAAAGTGCCTAATCATGTTACTGTTTTGAGAAAACTCCAGTTCACACCACGCCACTTTGTGAAATTGAGCTTTGTTTCACCGAGGGAGCCATCATTTGCAGAAGATGGTTTGAAAATCTGAATGTTAGCACTTACTTCTTTTATTTACAGGGCCTCTGGCTTCTACAGCTATTGCTTGTCTGGGTGAAAAAACCCATTTCCCTCAGTATTTTTGGGGTTTTGCTCAAATCTAAATGTGAATGGCAGCACCGTACTGTCTTTTCAGAAAGTCTAAACATTCTTTTTTTCTGCAAAAGGAAGGTGACTCAGTAAGTGTAAGCATACGGATGCTTCACTCATCTGATGTAATAAAGCAATTGTGGGTTTGGATTAAGTACATTTTTCTCAAGTGCATTCAGACCCCCTAGAGACACAAAGACAAAGACACGGAAGATAGTGGAAGAGAGGTGTAGAAACTTCCCAGTGGCAGGTTATTGCAAGACTTTCATTCCAAAACCAGATCTACTGTGGGGACTGCTCTACAATTTTCTTGGCTTCAGTTTCTCATCGAGATAGGAAATAAAAATGTGAGTGGAGCTGTGTAAACACCCTCAGAGTCACTGTGAAACTTCTAGTAGCCTGAATGTTCACAAGCAGTATTCACAGAGAGACAAACCCTACAGTAAGTAGTCAGGATGAGGATTCAGGACCCACAGTAATACATAGTTATTTTGAATGAGGGACTTTGCTAAACATTTTCCTTCAAAATAATTCTTGGAGGTTAATATCATAATTTTTATGATAAGAAAAATAACCAAAATTCACAGAGATCAAATAGCATCTAAAGTCACCAGCCTATCAGCACCAGGGCTGGGTTTGAAATTCAGGCAGACAGGAGTATGAGATCAAATAGCATCTAAAGTCACCAGCCTCTCAGCACAAGGGCTGGGTTTGAAATTCAGGCAGACAGGAGTATGCAATAATATAGTTTTTTTGTCCTGATGGATCTTTAAGGAAACAAGGAGATGCATGGAGTAAAGAGAAAGGTTTCTGAGCAAGAGCCTGGGAATTTCAGAAGAGGTATAAGCTAACCAGGATTGGGAGTGGATCCAAGAGGGAGATGAGGTGACCTTCCTGGCATGGCTATGTCATGGTCTGTAGAACACACCCAGCCCTGTGCTGCTTTTGTCTGTGGGATTCTGCTCTACAGCCTGAGAGCTGGAATGAAGCAGAAACTGGAGGCTCTCCAGGATCCAGGACTGATACATATGTCTTGGCAGAAGTTTCAGTGGGAAACTAGAGTGCTGGCAGAAGGTCCTTCAGTAGCTGACTGCAGGCTTTAGGCTGGGTGAAGAACCAGGGGAGCTGAAGTCTGGTTGGTAGTGTGGGTGCCACTGCCTTTCTTTGCTTATGTCATCTACCGTGTCCTCTGTAATCATTAGGATTTCAAATAAAATTTGCAGTGAAGTAGAACAAGTCTTTAAAACTCTCAGTCTACTCTGTTCTCCAGAATGGTGGGGGGAGGGCTGTTCTGACCTCATAGATTTTGCAAATATCTGAGATAAATAGTGCAATGTGAAGATCAATAATAACATCACAATGCTATGCTATTTTGACAGTGTGTTTGAATGATGTCTGCTTGTAGAAATATTTTATCCTTTTGATATTTTGGTTAGCCATACTTGATTAGTTTTATTTTTCCCCCACAGAGTGACTGTGTTTTCTAGCTACAAAGTCTCATTTTATAAAAAGAAGTCTCAAAATGTCTCAGTACAAGTTAACTTTTACATAATACTCATGGAAATTGAAGACATATTTTCTGTTTTTTTTTCTTTTTGCACTTTTCATTTCTGTCTTCTGAGATTGACTTCAATAGATATTCCTGTTTGATTTCACTGTACTACCAATTCTCTTTACTAATTACTTTTTCTTGACTCAGTAATGAATGCAGTAATATTGTTAGTTCATATCTTATAGTAATATATAGAATGCTAAATGATACTATTAATTGTAGAATAGTATCTTCAGTAGGTATTGTATAATTTTACAAACTTTAGGGCCTCTTGCTACCTTAGGAGCTTGTAGTAAAGGAAGTAAATTAAGAAAGTGGCATTTATTTTACATGTGCTCTGGATTACAAGTGTCCTAAGTGCTTAATTCACTATATACATCTAATGCTCAAATCAATGTCCCAGGTAGTTATACTTAATTTGGTTTTGATATTTATATTCACTTATTATCAATTATTAATTATTTACATGTGTATATATGATGTGTATGCATGGGGATGTATATGCCATGGTCCATTTACACAACTTTATGGAGCTGGTTCTTTCCTTTAACTTCATTTGGGTTATAGGGATTGAACACAGGTCCTCAGATTTGGACAGCGAGAGTCTTTACCCTTTGAGCCATCTCATTGGCCCAATTATATTCATTTTACACATGAGAAACACGATCAGGTAGATTAGGTGAACATGTTCAATTATTTTACTTGGAAATGTCATAGACTGTATTTGACACAAGCTGTTCAGATTCAAGATACAGTTTCTCAAAAGTGTATCATTACTTCTCCCTATGGATATAAGAGGCTTGGCTTCTTGAATTATTGAAGCCATTCTAATACTTGTCCGCTTACCCAAAACAAAAGGAATGAAATGGAGGTAGGTGTCTTTTGGTTGTGCATTTCAGAGGGAAAGAAGGCCTTGAATTAGTTTTTAGGCAATAAGAGGAAGAAAGAGAGATAGAGATAGAGTTAGAGATAGAGATAGATAGACAGATAGATAGACAGACAGACAGACAGTCAGACAGATAGATAGAGCAAGCGAGCGAGCGAGTCAGGAGTTGGAGATGGAGAGTGGATAGAAAAAGCTTTTGTACCATATGCTAAGCTAGAAATTAGGTCCTAGGTTAGGGCTGAATGTTGGGAAAATTCTTCTAAAATTGTTTGAATTGGGAAAATCTCAACCGTCATCACACTTTTTGTTTGAATCTGTGTTTACACAATATCTAACTTTTTCTAAGGTCTTTTGGTATCACAATGCTCTTCAACTTCCCAGACAGCTTACTCTTCTATAGGACAGATCTCATAAACAGTTGCTGAGCAGGGCTTTCTTACATCAATAATGACAATTAAATCAAGTTATACAGATAATATATGCATCTGGTACCTACATCTTTGTAATTTAGAAGAACCATATCAAGGTCTCTGACTTTTTATTACATGTATGTATCTGCTTGGCTACAAAGTATGTCTGTAACTGTATTTTTTTCCAAGAAGAAATGCAGAATATAAAGGTGTTGCTCAGGTTATCAGAGCTTGGGAATTCTGAATGCTAGGCAGTGAGATGAGAATGGAATGGGGCACTGAGGATTCATTATTCAAGAATAAGTGACTCCTTTATTATGAAAAATTATCTGGAAACTGCCTGGAAATCATAAATTATAAAAGCAGCAATAGAGTGAAAATCATATTACCTGATACACACACACACACACACACACACACACACACACACACACACACACACACACACACACACATACACACAGACAGAGACAGAGACAGAGAGACAGATACAGAGACAGAGACAGAGAAACAGAGAGACAGAGAGATGGAATTTTATATTTTATGTTTTTGTAACAGTGTGCTTTCAGAATTACCTAAAAAATACCTAACATACTCTGTTTGGATGTTATAGTAATGAATTATGACAGAAACAAAAACAGTACATTAAACAGTATATTAAGTTAACTTTAAAAAATTAATTATGTGCTAATTTTAATGCAAATGTACATTAGAGGTGACTCATGTTTGTGTCATTAATTCCAGATGTAGCAAAGTATTTAATGCTCGCAGATGCATATATTGTAGTATGTATTATAAAATAATAATTAAGCATATAGCATAACCTAAACCTATGGCATACAAAAAAGTAGTCCCTTCACCTTGCACAGCCTTGGTGCAGGGGGGAGGGGCTTGGCCTGGCCTCTACTGAATGTGCCAGGCTCCGCTGACTCCCCATGGGAGACCTTGCCTTGGAGGAGGTGGGAATGTAGGGTGGGTTGTGGGGGAAGGCTATGGGGCGGGATGAGGAAGGAGAGGGGGATCTGTGGTTGGTATGTAAAATGAATAGAAAATTTCTTAATAATAAAAATAAAAATAAATAAAAAAGAGTGAGAAAAAAAAAGAAAATAGTCCCTGAAGTACAGTTAGATTACACAGGCTACAGTAGATATCTTTCACAATTACTAGACAAAAGAACTCAATTATGTCATCTAAACAACAGATTTGAATCCTTGCTCTGCATTCAGTCCTGTGTGGTCCAGAACAAATAGTTAAATCTTTCTGGTCTTTTGTTTACTCACTTGTAAATTCAGTCTAAGAGCTTGATTTTTACGGGACTCTTGCTTGAGAAGCCTATACCCATGTCTTTGGGTATGTCTTATTTTCTTCTAAGAGCCTCTCTTCATTCTGATGCTTAAGCCTATATTAAAATATCTTTATCAAATCCCACCTCTGCTTTGTAACACCAAGGGCAACAGGCAATGTATTGTACAACAGAAGTGGCATACTACTTAAAGGTGTCTAGCCCAGTGCCAGCAAGCAATCTGACCTTACAAACAGGTTGAATATATTTTGTACAAAAAGAAAATATCAGAAGCTTGAGGATTTGGACCTGATGCAACTATCTCATGAATTGGCTCCCTGCCTTTATATTACTGTTGTATCATCTTTTTAATGAGCTACCAGAGAAGGCTCCATGCAAACACTATTATGTACTTTTTGTAGAGAGAATCCCCTGACATATTTAGAGTAATTAAGAATTTCAGATGAAGTATTTTTAATATTATATTGGTACATGTTTCTTTGATGACAGACATTAAATAAAATACCTAATTGAAATGAGTAATTGAATTTTCAAAGCAAATTAGTGGGAGAAATTGGTTGTACAAAATGTAATTGTGTTTTTCAAAGGACATCATGACTAAACATATTACTTTTGATGGTGGAAAATAAATACATCTCATATCTCTGAACCAGACTTAGTCAGTGTAGCTATAATGCTAATTTGAATGCACCTAATTAAGCTGAACTTTAAATCATCATAGAAATACTTTATAAAGGAAAGTTATAAAAAACATGTGGCAATAACATGCATTTTTAAGCCAGAATAGTTTGCATTTGAATATTCCCTCTTCTTTAAAAATGACTGTGGATAAATAAACTCCATAAGCCTTGGTTTTCTTGTCTGAAAAATAGAGATAATAATAGTACCAACTCATGGAATTGTTGAGATAATTGAATGAGATAATAGATGTTAATGGTCTGGAACACTGCATGGCTAAGTGTATAAGCATTAGAGGTATTTGTGTTTCAAATCCTCATAATTGCACCCAAAAGCTATACAAAAGCAATTTTAATGTGTTTTTCTAACCAAATTTGTTTTGAAAAAAAAGCAAATAATCATTGTCTGATTGTGTTTTATAAATCTGAATAATTATACCTGAATTTGATTAAATCTGAGTTCACCTGTCTCAAATTGCTTTGTATTTCAAGTGTGTCTATATTTAGCCAAGAGCCAGGGATGCCAATAGGCCTAGGAATGAACAGGCTTATTCCGAGATGCAAGCTTGTCATGTCAGATTTTTTGTGGCTGTAATGCTGCAGGCGATCTAGCTGTAGTTACAGGATCATGGCAAACAGTGCCCTGTTCTTTCCCGCACGCTTCTTAAACTTTGAGAAACAAAACCTTAGTAACTGATTAGGCTTTCCACACTGAACCTTTCCTTCTGTTGCTGAGCTGCTATAGTTTTCTCTATAAAAGTACAATAAAAAGAATTAATTTTTATCTACCCAGTTACCCAAGATAAAAATTTTAAAGTTGCTCTGAATTCTATTTCTTTAGCCCCAATATCTTATAGTGCTTAGTTTGGGTGGTTCAATTTCCTTAATACATGCATGCATGTGAGTGTGTGTATGTGTGTGCCTGCCTGTGTGTGTATATATGTGTGTGTGTGTGTGTGTGTGTGTGTGTGTGTGTGTGTGTGTGTGTGTGTGTTTACATCTGTGCTCACAGATGGTCATGTAAGTGCAGGTGAGTGTGTTCAACAATGCTCATATGGAAGTTAGAAGAAAATCCCAGGTTCATGCTCTTGCCTTATACCCTGTTTGAGACAGGTTCTCTCTTTAATTGTTCCTCTCTGGGTACTCCAGGCTAGTTGTCCCATGAACTTCAGGGAAGCTGACTCCAGCTCCCATATTGCTTAAGAGGACTACATTGCAGTTATATGTAACCATACATAGTTCTAAGCAATGACACTCAGGTCCTCATGCCAAACACACAAGCTCTTTACACACTGAGCCATCACTCTAGCCCTCTAATTATTTTTTTTTTTTGAGACAGAGTTTCTCTGTGTAGTTTTGGTGCCTGTCCTGGATCTTGCTGTGTAGACCAAGCTGGCCTTGAACTCACAGAGATTCACCTGGCTCTGCCTCCTGAGTCCTGGGATTAAAGGCTTGTGCCACCACCGCCCGACACCCTCTAATATTTTTAATCCTTTAACTATCTCATTAATTACATAGACACCATTCTACACTGAGTTTAGGCTCTTAATTGAACTAGTTTTTTCTTTTGACTAAACTCCCACCTTAAATCTCTTTCCTCTATACATTAACCTAAGGAATTTTCTAAATAGAAATTTATAAATCCAACTGGTTACCAAATTTTACGTCATGTGTAAAGGCTTTGAAAAGCTGTGCAGTCTCTGGTAATGGATCCTAAGGCCATTGTAATCTTGCTCTGCCTCTCCAGAGTAGATTCATGTAGGGAGCCTGAGTCCTGGAGTCAAAAGAACTGCTAATCATTCCTAGCACTACCAAGTATTTCAGTGAGTTACTCGATGTTTGTTTCCTTAGAAGTAAAATTGAGATAATAGTGTTTGCATGGCTTGATTATTTTATTTATTTATTTATTTTTATTTTGCAATACAATTCAGTTCTACATATCAGCCACGGATTCCCTTGTTCTCCCCCGTCCCGCCCTCCTCACCTTCCCCCCAACCCACCCCCCATTCCCACCTCCTCCAGGGCAAAGCCTTCCCCGAGGACTGAGATCAACCACCAAAAAATAAATTTGATGGCTTGATTATTTTAAGGGTCAAACTAAATAATACAAATTTATTTTTTGGTGGGGCATGTAGTAAGAAGTCTTAATTTAGCCTCCTTAATATTATATTATTTATACTCCTTTATAAGTACCCTACACAGAAAAGATAATGAAATCAAGATAGCACATTCATGGCTCTAAGTGACCAGATTCAGATCTTTCCTAGCTCAGTGACATTAGGAAAATATTCAACTTCTCTATGTTTAATTTTACCCATACATTTCTGTGGATCATGGGAAATATTTAATGGGGTTGTAATAAGATCAAGTGAGACAATCTATATAAGTGTTTAGCAACACAAAAAATACTCAGAAAACTAGTTCAATAAATATTATGAGTACCTTAGAATCTATTGTTCTTCAGAGCACATAATGCGTTATGTTCTCCATAATTTTGTTTATTTCCACAACTTCACACCTATTAAGCCATTAATTCCTATCCATCTTCTATTCATTCATTTTTATGTTCACTGTACTTAATTGGGAAATTGCTTGCTATAGACAATTTTATGTTCGTGTAAGGAAAAAGTTGAATATTTTTATCAGTGCTGGTCTCACTTGAAAACTGTTAATATTTTAGCTGTATTTGTGGAGGGATGTTTGGATCAGATAGCTTATTCCATTTCAGCAAAGAATACTCATTAAATTAAAATCTTCTTGATATCATATCAGTGTCTACATCTGTAATGCACTTATACATATTACCCTATATACATGTATATATATGTGTGTGTGTGTGATATGTATTTATATACATAGCACCTATTGAATAAACAATACATATGTGTATTTTTCTTTATTAAGTTATGAGTTGATTGTAAGTAGTGTGTACTATTTATGCCAGTAAAACTGTCAGCATGGTCCATGTGTAGTAATTTTAAATCTGTCATAGTTATAGTGCAACTTAATAATAACAGCAATATATAAAAACATAATTGTAAAGCCATTTCATGCAAAATATCAAATTCTAATTCTGTGCTTTAATAAAACAATTATTTCTACATAACCATTTATTTTAGTATTTTATTTCTTTTAATAATGTCTTCAGTTGTCTATAGATTTCTCTTTTATTTTTGAGATTATAATATAATTGCACCATCTTTCTCTCCCCTTTCCTTCCTCCAAACACTCTCATAGACCCCTCCTTTCTCTCTTTCAAATTCATGGCCACTTTTTTATTAAAAATTGTTACATGTATATATGTAGATGTATACACAGGTATGTTTCTAAATATAACTAGATCAGTCTGTATAATGTTATTTCTATGTATGTTCTCATGGCTGATAATTTGGTATTGCTAGCCAATAGTGTTCTTTTCCCTGGAGAAGAATATTTCTCCTACCATCACCATTCCTTAGTTACCCATAGTTCTTGGCATAGGGTTGTGGCCTTGTGGGGTTTCCTCCATCCTCTGTGGCATGTCGTCCTTGCTCAGATCTTGTTAAGGCAGTCATTTCATGTACACACCACATCTAAGTCCTAGACACTTTCATAGATGATGTTGCTGAAGCTAAGTATTTAATATCAGTATGATCCAGTGACAATTTGAAGAACTGGTTGACAATCATATGAAGTATTTAAGGCATAGTATTTTGAACATACAGTGATTGGAAGGTAAAACACGGCTGCCCTACAAGGTATGAACATTGATGACAGCAGTGGATACGCTAACATAAAAGAGGGAGCACTCACAGGGCCAAAACTCTAGACAAAGAATATGTGCAAAGGGGGAATGTTGAAAGCAGAAGACATTGTCTTTCCCAATGAGGGACCCTTGAAGAGTTATTCAATATCAAATTGTCAGGCCTGTTTGTAGCCAAATTTCTATGTGGTCTTGTTAAATAAAGAACACAGAGATAAATATAGGGGTGAAAGCCTTAGAGATCAAGGAAGCAGTGAGGGCCACCAATCACCTTACCTCACCAGCTCTGTAGCTTCCAAAATGCCCGACTTGCTGTTTACCCAAGCTTTTATTTCCTTGCTGTTCTGCCTTTTCATTGGCTCTTAGCCCTGCTACCTCACTTCCTTGTTAGTGCCTGTTTGTACAGACCTCCAAGTCTCTATGGTTGGTACTGGGATTAAATGCATGTGTCACCAAGCTTGGCTCTGTTCCCTAGTGTGTCCTTGAATACACAGAGACCTTGCCTGCCAAGTGATCAGATTAAGGGCATGTGCTACCACTGCCTGACTTTTGTGTAAATGGCTTGCTATTTCCTCTGATCTCCAGGCAAACTTTATTTATTAGCATACAAATAAAATATCACCACATTTCAGCACAAATAAAATATCACCACACCTGTTATATTATATTTATTATATAAATATAACATTATATGGACTGAATCAGTTGGATTTATATATTTGGGAACACACATACACCAATTAAAGAAGGTCATGAACTTGGAGGAGAACAAGGGGGTTCATGGGAGGTGTTTGAGGGAGGAAACAGCAGTAAGGGAAATGAGGTAACTGTATCAAAATTTAAAAAAAAATGTAAAAGCTCCTGGATTAAACCATACCTGTTTCAGCCATGCATTTTATATATGTCATTTAACTTTTAAAAATTCAGTGTCTATTCTGTGCAATTTGTCTGATAAGACCTAGGCCTACTTTTCAGAACAGTACAGAGGGGCTAGTGGATGATTAGTTTTTGGAACCTATTAGCAGTTGCACAAAGGTGATTTTTATGATCTTAAACAAAGAACTGAGTCATCATTTTTATTCCTTATAGATGGCTCTTTCCATTAAGATGTTCAGTCATAGATATTGTTTTACTAGAAAGCTCTGGAAAGATCAAAAGCAATGGGGTAAACAATTTAAACATTTCTACACATCAACTGCTGATAAATTTTATACAAGAGACAGTTTGGACAATGCAAAATGTTCTTGGAAACCATTCATAACTTAACAATAGCTAAACCCATCTGCTCTCCTGGGGTTTTATTTGCAGCCCCTTTATATTGTATCATAAACCCGCAATTGGAAACAATGGGTTCAGGATTAATACCTGCTATTCCTTTATAAATGGAAATAGAAGATCCATTAAAGAAATCCAAATCAGGTGAAATGTCTACTTATATTTATTAATTACTTTCTTCACAGACAAGTGTTTTGGAGGAAAGATTTTGAAATTATAGTTTATTCTCTGATAAAACAAAGTAGACTGTCAAAATATAGAATTTATGCAATAAGCTACAGAGAGAAGGAATGAGGGTAGTGATGTCATTCTGCTAGTATTCCTTAGATAACCAATCACAGACAGAAGCAAAACACCTGTGTGTGAATAAGAATACTGTATGAATTCATCAAGACTGAAGGTACTGAAATGCTTATAGGACTGCTATATAGCCACAATACAAGTTCCTTATAAGAAACTAGAGCAAGTTCAAGTCTCAGCTTCCCAAGACTGGAACATTGATCTACTCAGGTGCTCACATGCACATTTTTATATTTCCTTATTCTTTTGTGTCCTCACCTCATAGCACCAACTTGGCTATGTTTGCAGTAAGGACTGATCTTGATAAGAACATAGCATGAACTCAGGCAAACACTTTTGTAGCAAATTTAGGAGACCTTTGGAGCAAAGTTCTGGAATCCTGTCAGGTATCTCCAGACCTGGTTTTCATCTTATGAAGGGCAATGATGAACTTTTCTTAACAGCCTGCCTATAAGTCAACCTGTTCTACCGAAGACACTCAATAGTACTTGGATTCTGAGTTTGTCAGAAAGATGAATGGTATAATATATATATATATATATATATATATATATATATATATATATATATATATATGCGTGGTAAGCATTTTAGACTTCCTTGATTCCTCATGTCTTTATTTCATAGTGTCACTACAACTTTCTAAGGAGTAGGGAGACATGATTTTTTTTTTTATAAGAACACTCACAGCAATGACTGAGCCAGCCCATGGCCGGGCGGTGATGGTGCATGCCTTTAATCCAAGCACTTGGGCGGCAGAGCCAGGCGGTCTGTGAGTTTGAGACCTGTATCGAAAAACCAAAAAAAAAAAAAAAAAAAAAAAATCCAGCCCAGGCTTACTTCTGTGTTTTCTATTCCTTCCACATGCTTTCCCTTCTCTTCTTCAATATGTGCTTGTCTCCTGTATTATAGTAGCCATTGTGGCATTTATGAGTGATACATTCATAAATCCAGAGATGAAAAGATGTTGGTATGTCCTTGCTAGCCATTTGTCTATTTGAGGCTACAAGTTAAAGCAATCACATGATCACATGTATTCATCATGGGGCCATGAACAACAACAAACAAACAAATGAACAAACAAACAAACAAAAATAAAGGGGGGGCATGAGAGCCCAGAGAACAGTTAATACCAATTTCTACATTGGTAATGCCATGGAGAAAAAGGTCTGCTTCTATCTTGAACAATGAGTCAAAATGTCCCAGATGGATAACAAAGGGCATTGTTTCAGATGGAAGGATCAGTATAAAAGAAGCAGAGCATTGTGGCCACTGGGAAGTCACTGGGAATATTGTAAAGATGTGAGTGGGATGAAAGAGGAGCCAGGAGAAAGAAACCTTGGAAGTTGTAAGGTCAGATTTTATATATCACAGGCATCACTGTGGACAGTATAAGCCTATGGAATTGCTTTGGAAATAATTTTATTACTTTTTCCATATATATATATATATATATATATATATATATGGAAAATATATATATTAGCAGCAACAGACCATTGTTAAAAATTTTCAGGGAAAGGAATGGATCCTAATAAGTTTTAGGGGATGTAGTACTCTGTTTGGCTTCAATGGCTTTTGGTCTTAATGCCATGTTGTTACATGGGTACACTTTACCATGTTTTGATGAGGTATTTTAGCAATAGAATGATTTAACTTAATAAACGGTATGGGGTCTGTCAAGATGCTCCAGTAGTAAATATGCCTTGTGACCCATGCTCAGTTCCTAAAACTCATGCATTTGCCCCATGGCAGTAGAGCAAGGTGATTTTCAACTGATGTGTTGACAAAAGGTCTTTCCCTTTTTGTTTTCAATCTGAATTCTATGTGAAGAAGCATATTTGGTGTAAGCTAGGAGAAATAAAAAATTATTTTTTGTTTATTTATGCATTTTGAATTTATAATTATGGTATATATATAATTATGGTCAATAGTTACACATCTTCTACTACTGGGAAGTTCATAATGGACACAAACACAAACATGCATGTTATGGAATATATGTGTGTATATATGTGTGTATATGCAGATTTTTCAAAAGAATTTAATGATGACTCATTATGAGTAATTATGAAAGATAAATTGTTTTGCATAACACACTCAAATCAAAGCTTGTTTAAAAGAGCAAGAAGTAGGGAAAGAAAGCTTGTTCTTTTTTAGCATCTCAGTCAGTCTCCAGATCTGAGAATTTTAAGTAAGCCCACATTCATGAATTCATCTGTGAGCACCCACACATGCTGTGTGCTGAACATGATGCTGTTTGCTGAGGCTAAAAGCAGATTCCTGATCTGGTGGTAGAGATGAACATGCAATATGTACTGGTATTGGTCTATAAAAAGAATGGCATGCACAAAGTGGAATCCAGCAGAGGAATGAGGAAAGCAGAGCTGTCTGTACAAAATTAACCTTTGGAGTTCTATATGAAAATGAAATGTGTTGAACTTATGTTTCAGAACTTGATCTATTTCACCCAGCCTGCCCAAGGACTGTTAGGAATTGCCTTTGCTAATGTCATCATATTATGATGGAGAGGTAGTCACAAGAAACGAGTCTAAGAAAGGAGATAGGCCTGACATATTGAATGATTTCACATGCCATATCAAGTTTATTGAATCTCCAAAACTTATACTTCTTTAAAAAATGATTGTTTTTAATGATAGCTATCAGCATGAAAATTACAATATATCAATAATACATGTATATATGTAATGAATGTTATGAGTGTTCAGTATAGTTAATTGGATTCATTTAGAATAGGAGGGAAAGTTACATGGAGTTAAGAAAACAGAGGAGACTGTCATGTTTTATGTTTACAGTGTTCGTTTTTAGCATGTGATATTGCTTGTAACTTTATTCAACAGTAACTGTCTAGTGATTTGCCTTCATTTCATTGTTGCAAAGCATTTGAGTTACTTTCATTGAAATTCTTTTTTTTTTCTTTGTACCCACATTTCAGCTGTCTGTATTATGACTGTTAACTGGTAAGGTGGTTAACATCACAAGGACACATAGGTTTCCATAGCTTTTCTCTGTTGCCACCTGCATCTCCTAGATGCAGACACTAGAACA
Source organism: Peromyscus californicus insignis (assembly GCF_007827085.1). Classification (NCBI taxonomy): domain Eukaryota; kingdom Metazoa; phylum Chordata; class Mammalia; order Rodentia; family Cricetidae; genus Peromyscus; species Peromyscus californicus. Next base: position 111,334,310 of record NW_026294562.1, on the reverse strand, counting down.
AGGCCTACCAAATAAAAGACAACCAGTAAATATTTGCTAATTGCATAAATGAGTTATTCTTTATCTTAAGCATAAGATAGGACAAGAGAAGCAAAGTACTCAGAGTTATACATATCTAAGAGGTAGCCCATGTACCACATGTGCCCTGGACTGCTGTGGATGTAGTCCAACACAAAATTGCAGATTTAAAACATTATGCAATGTTTTTTTTGGGGGGTGGGAATCTTTGTAATTAGGTTGTAGTTTTCCAGCATGAATTTTGCATATGACAGTGCCCTGTTGCAATTTCAAAAAATTGGACATGCCTAGTAGAATATGTTAGACAGGAGCCCATTAGTCTAGAACATACATATGTTATGAGAAAGTACAGTGACTCCATATTATAATGTCTTTTGTAGGGTAGTTGATGAAGAGAGATTCTTACTCATATGATTTTACATAAATAGATACCCAAAGTTGTAAGTCCTATTTTAATGACTACATAAGAATATTGGTCATCATTAACAGATAGATATGTATATAAATGTTTTAACATAATTTGTTTTCATATTACTGAGTAATGTTTTGCTTTTCATTTGTTTCCCTTTTCATTTATTTCACATTCATATTCTCATAGATAGCTCAATATAGAAACTATTAAAATCTTTTGTCTAGTCTGAGTGATTGTCAACTATGAACATGTATGAATGCTTATCACATAGAAGGCACAGCTATGATATGGGTACAGATCACTGCTCAGGAACCTTGAAGCCTAATAGGGGAGATAATACATCCCTAATTAAAATAAAGATAAATGATATCAAGAGAAAACTTGGGAAATTAAATCTAACTGGAAAATATGGAGGGCGTAAAAAGGAGATGACATTTGAGCTCAACTTAAACTGGATGGATGGAATTTATAGTCTTAGATGACAGAAGTAAAAGGATCAAGTAAACCTTTTACTTTTTCTTGTTTGTTTGTTTTTGTTTGTTTGTTTTTTGAGACAGGGTTTTTCTGTGTATCTTGTCCTGTATCTGTCCTGTATCTGGCTCTGTAGACCCAGCTGGCCTTGAACTCACAGAGGTCTGTCTGCCTCTGCCTCCCAAATACTGGGATTAAAGGTGTGTACCACCACCGCCCAGCCCAAGTGAACTTTAAAAACAGAACAGAGGGCCTGAGAGGTGGGTCATCAGGTAAAGGTGTTTGCTTCCAATCCTGACTTTGAGCCCTGATATGAACATGTTGGAACAGGAGACCTGACTGGTAGTTCTCTTTGGTTTCTGCATGTGCACCATTGCATCATCCCCACTCAATAAATCAATGTAATAAACATTCAAGAAATAACAGTAACTGATGGTAAAATGTCCTTTGGGATATGAATGACAAATTACTGTATGGCACAGGGCATTTCTTTGTGCCACTATCATAGTGATTCCTGTGTATAGAGAAAGTATCCAATAGTCTGCAGTTGTATGGTATCTGTCAATTCATTTACTCTTACCAGCACTGAGTGCAGTAGTTAAATTTGAGGACCTTGGGATCAGCGAAACTGGAGTTGGAATGACCTTGTCTGCCTGTTATTTTCTTATGTTATTTGGGGTAAATCATGTAAGCTCTCTATAACAAGATTCCCTTAATGACAGTGACAACACGTGGAACACCCAGAATAACTGTGTAAAAGTTAAAACAGATTAAGGTAGATAACCTGCTGCCTCTGTTGCTGACACAGCAACCAGTCAACAAACAGCTGCTATTAAATTGGACAAAGGTAATAGAAGGTGTCTTGAATTTCTTTCTTATGCTCTGCACTGTTTTCAATGAGGCAAGAACAATTTCTTCATTTTAAGAATAATTGTATTTGTTTGTTGATTGATAAACAATAACTGTACACTTAAGCAGTACAGTATGCTTTACTTAATTGCATATTGTAGGAAATAAAAACAACTTAGTTAAGTCTCACACTATTTCATCAACTAACTATTTCTGGTGTGGGAACACAATCTATTACTGAGCAATTTTTAAGCAGGCGACACATAATTGTTAACTATGGCCACTGTCCACAGCAGCAGGCCACCAAAATTTATTCTTCAAGGTTAAACTTTGTTTTCTTGATCTATTTCTCCATTCCCCCTCTCCTTTTTCACTCTACCCTCTGATTATTAATTCTCTATTCTCTGTTTCAATGAGATCAACATTTTTATATTCCATGTAATGATGAGATCTTCTAAGTTTTTCTTTCTGTATTCCAAGCACATTGTTGTCAAAATTACAAATTATTATTAACGGTAGAATTTCTGTATTTTTACAATTGTATGATATTATATTATGCATTTATATATTTTCTGTGATGGACACTGACTCCTTGCATATCTTGGCTACTGCTGATAATGCTAAAATGAATGAGAGGGGAGACATCTCTTTGATAAACCCATCTCAAGGATCTTAAAGAGAAAAGAAAATCTTTTTCTCCTTTGTTTTCTTTTTGATACACTACATCTGCATATGCATTAAATTAATAAAATGCTTTGCTTTTTAAATTTTATAATTTGATTTAATTTTACATATCAGCCACAGATTCCTCTGTCCTCCCTCTTCCTGCCCCTCTCCCCCAGCCCCCCATTCCCATCTCCTCCAGGGCAAGGACTCCCCTGGGGATTCAGCTCAACCTGATAGATTCAGTCCAGGCAGGTCCATTTCCCTCCTCCCAGGCTGAGCAAAGTGTCCCTGCATAGGCCCCAGGTTCCAAACAGCCAGCTCATGCACTGAGGACAGATCCCAGTCCTACTGCCTGGGTGCCTCCCAAACAGTTCAAGCTAATCAACTGTCTCAATTTTCCAGAGGGCCTGATCCAGTTGGGGGCTCCTCAGCTATTGATTCAATGCTTTGCTTTTTATTTTTTCTTCCATGACAGAGTCTTACTACATAGCTCAAGCTGACCTACAGTTCTTTATCCTCTGCTGAAATTTCATAGGTAGAGATTGCATGTGTGTTCCATGACACCTGACTGAAATATGTTTTTGAGTGTTTATCATTTACATGCTCTATCCAAACTTTGAGCTTATTTGCCTCATCCACCATAGCTTAATTGTGAGTATGGCATGCATGTATATATATATTTGTGAGTTTGCTCAGTCCTTAATTTCTCCTTCTTCCTATTGATGTAGCTGTTACCATGGTAGTACCAAAAATTGCATCCTTAGTTTCCTGATTTATGGTATTGGAGCAGTAATTGAAAAAAAAAAGAGATTTATGATGGATTGTATCTGGAGAATTGTCAAGCCATTGCTTTAACTCCTGTAGTATAGGTAGGACAATGGGGGAAGTGGAATTAAATACCAGAAAGGTGATGTCAATGGTACTCATCCTGAAACACTTACCTACTTAAGTACATGGCAATCACCAGGCTATCTAACTGCTCATTCATGTGCTCATATTTAATGCTAGTAAAGTGAGTCATTTCATCATTATTCTTGCTCACTGGCTGCTAAAGCTAAATATTCTATTTCAGCTTGAAATATTGCTTCTGAACAAACACATTCATTAATAAAATCAGAGTATCCAAAATAGAGTATTGCTTTATTGTATCCCAGTATGGCTATCAATGTTGCCTCGGGAGCATGAACAGAAAAACAAGACCTCAAGTACTCTATCTTGTGAAGTAAGAGTCTCCAAATGCTAGTTTTATACTTATTAGATCAGAACAGTACTAAGATTTTCTATTGCTAACACTGCAAATTTCTCATGCAGTAAATGTCATTAAGATCTGTGAAATTTTAGAAACTCAGTTTCTCGATTGTTAGTAACAACCACTAACATTTACTCAGTCAGTGCCACATACTGGTCATTTAGTACTTTACTTATATAATCTTTAATCTGGTTAACCAAGTGTAAGGGGAGGTCCTACAAATTTCAAAGAAATTTGATTTTTATGTAAATGTATGCAGAAATAGTTTAGAACAGAAAAGTGGGTGCTTTTGCATTTGAATATCTCATAATCCAGCAGAGGACTTCAGGCAAGTGGGTTCTAAAAACGGGCAGTAAGTCCATTGTCATGACCTGGGGATGCAGCAGTGAGTGTCTCGGAGGAAAACAGTAAAACATTGTGTCTCAGAAGACTTTCCCCAATGTAATGAATTAGGATGGATATTCTAGGCAGTAGAATTTGTTAGTATTAAAAGACAGAAAGACTGATAGAAGATAGAGCTTACATCTGGATTGATTATTATTGTTGTTCAGTGACTTACTGTTGCCCATCAAAGTATCCTGGATGTTTATGGCAAGTTGAGGGATGGCATTGATTTTCTTCGCTGTGTTCAGGCCACTGTAGCTGTAAGGCAACTGAAAGGGGGTTTCCACTGAGGCTTTTCAAACACACTGACTCAGGTACTGGCCTCTAAAAGTCTGTTCTTTGTTGAATTTTCTTGAAGATGCTGCTTCTGACTGCTGGATTAGTGTATTATCTGAAGTGGAAAATATGATTTATAACTTTCTGTGTTACCTCTTTCTAAAAGATCAGTTGTAGACTTGAAAAGAATACAGCTGATGTGCCTCCACCTCTTGCCCCACATGGAGGTTTGGATTGGGTTATTTTGAATAGCATGCTGCTGGAAGTGGAAGTTACTTTAAGGACACTCATATAGCCTCCTGCTCACAAGAGGCACTCATTCAGAAGCTTCTGGGGCTGGGCATCTTGCCAAATACCTGGGTGAAATGGAGAACCTGGACCCAGAGGTACTTTTTGGAAAAGAGGACTGGTAGGAGGAGGAACAGCAGAGGCTAGTGGGAGCTAAATGAGGTCAAAGTGCACAATGTCCTCTAACGACAATGTCTTTAGATGCCTGTCATTTTGTGCAATTATTACACTCATATTTATATGAGTATGTGGATGTGTATATACATATATGTATGTATATGTGCATGTATATATTAGAAGGAAAAGTTTGAAAATTAGGTAGAAGAATGATACATCTATGATTACTCACCTGAAAACCAAGGTGGAGAACCTCAGAGGAAAGTAGAATTTCTGACCATGCCACCTTGACTTAGACTCCAAGTCTCCAGAAATGTGAGGGAAGATAACATTTCTCCCCTTTAAGCCACCCACTGTGTTTTTTTGTCATGGCAGCCTGTGGTGATTGATCTAGATTGTTCTGTTGATCAGATTGAGAGACACCTAGGAGACTAAAAGGTCTCACTTTCCTCTGTGTCCATGGAGGTGTTTTCAGAGATGATTGGCATGTGGAACAGCGACTGAAGGGAAGACTCTGCCTGAATGTGGGTGACTCTATCCAATAGACTGTGGGCTGAGAGAAGCAAAAGAAGGACAAAGTTCTCTGCTGCTCTTCTCTTCTCTCTCTTTCTCTCTGCTTCTTTTCCACCATGGAGGGAGCCATTCCTTCCATGGTTCTCTCACCAAATGACCTTCTGTCTTGCCTCAGACTCAGTGCAATGAAGCAGAAGACCAGGGATTAAAACTGTAAGCCAAACCACCACATGCCCCTGACAAATCCAGACCACTAGTTATCTTTCCATCTGTAAAATGATGTACACTGGCTTCATTCTTTGACCATATGTATCTTGACAATTCTTCTTAATATTTGTTTAGCATTTCATAACTCTATTTAAGAGCAAGAGCTATTCATCTTCATTTCCCTAGAGCCTACAAAATTATGTAGGTTGAACTCAGGGCTCTATCCCATGTAAATTCATACATGAAAGGAATGAGATTTTTATATGTAAACATATCTTTCTCATAACTCAATCATATGCCTTTGATGTCAAACATTTATAAAGTTAGTTACTTTTCATAAGAAAGTAGCACTCTTAGGTTATACCTTCTTCTGTTCTTAATATTAACAATGATGCATTTTATAGACAGTTTGGTGTAAAAGCTGTGGGCAGTAGTGAGCCATCACTCATTGTATGGTGAAGTTCAGGGGACTGGTGTTCTAGTTCATAGTTGTTTCCAGCTATAACATGTTCTTCCCATGTTCTGGCACTTAATACATTGCCCAACATCAATTTCATCTTACTTTCTTATTTAATATTTTGAATTCATGGGCTCTTTTTTCCTGATCAGTATTTCTCTATTTGGCTAAGTCAACTGAGGGCTGGATACCATGTTTGGGTCTCCTCTGAATTCTCTGAACTGTCACAGTACACCCCAAATACTCTTTTAATGTCACCTCCAGATGTACTTGCTGGGGCAAAGTGCTACCTCTATAAGGTTGAGCACTTATGTGCAGAGTTGTGACATCCACCTCCCTTAATACTTACTTGTACTTAGAGTACTTCGCCATCAGTTTTCAGTTTGAAGAACAAAACCACAGCCAGAACTATTTCTAATTTTGTCCTTTTCTCACTTAATAACTAATTTTCCCTTTTTATTCACACACTGTGTGTGCACACACATACACATGCATATGTTGCAGATAATTAATAGTATTACTAGTAAGTAAAGTTCTGATTCTTGTGGAGTTTATTGAAATGAAACCAGATATAGAAAGCAAGGTGATGCCAGTCATGAAATGATGTTTCAGAGGTTCAAAGTGACCTGGTACATTCCCAATACCTGGAGACTATAGTGTGAACGAATCATGAGATCATTTAAGTAGACAAGACTCTTTTATAAAGCTCATAGCATAAGCTGGAGAAAAAATAAGGGAAGTTATTTTTAGAAGGGCCTATGCCACTAATTGAGCTATCTGTGTAGGAATTAGAAAACTTTTTTCATGAAGAAATAAACTGAAGGTGGAATGGCTGGATTTAAGGCATTATATCATGAGTTTAAAGACCAGAGATCTGAGAATTTATAGAACTTTGTTGGGAACTGTGTAGTAGGAACTTTCATATGTTCATATTCTCATTTAATCCCCATAACAATCTTATAAAATGAGCATTATGTTATAGCATTGTGTTTTACAAATGAACCTCAAGCATGGTTATTTATGCCAACAGATACAGGTAGAATTTGGACCAAATATGTCTGGCTCATATTTATTGTTTCACATATTATTTTGTGAATGACAAATGAAAGTTATGTTGAGCAATCAGTAAGGGATAAGCAAGGGAAGAGGAGCCATTGTTCATGCTGGAAATCAGCGGATATTTAGACTGGTTAAATCACACAATCTGTGGAAGAACTAAGAAACAAACACAAGGCAAAAAGAAAAGCTAGATACTAACCCCAATATCAATAAAACTCTCACTCCTAAGTTGGAGGGTCAAAGCCAGGAGCAGGGGCCTGAACAAACGACATGGACCTTAGAAGACTGTTCATCAAGCTGAGAGTGATAGAAGATGCCACCTCTGTTGAAGGAAAAAGCACAGGGATGAGTGCCTTGGCTTTCATCATCTGCCCACTACTAGCCGCACGTCTTGGATGCAAGTAGGTAAACAGCATAGGTGTAGTTTTTATTGTATTATGACAGCAGTTCATAATGTGTGGGTCACAACCCCTTTGGGGTTGTCGAACAACCCTTTCACAGGGGTCACATATCAGATATCCTGCATATCCAATATTTATATTATGATTCATAACAGTAGCAAAATTGCAGTTATGAAGTAGTAACAAAAGTAATTTTATGGTTGGGAGTCAACACAACACGAGGAACTGTATTATAAGGCCGCGGCATGCCCACTGTATTAGGGAATCACTATCAAGTCTGAGAATTCTTGTGGATGAGAGTTTTCCAGATAATTCAAGCTTAGGAAGGACTTAAGACTGATTGATTATTAGATGTGGATTCAAGAGTTTGATGAGATGAAGTAAAACACAGTTCACTTTTATGGTCCACTTATTTTGTTTTTTTATTCTTTTAAGACCCTGTAACTCTAGTGATTGCAAAGAGCTTTGGAATAACATTGAGTAGCATTGTCTTTTATGTAATATTAGTTTGGAGAGTCCTGGAGAATGAGAAACAAAAACATGTCCAAGATCTTAAACTCTAAAAATTTGTTATATGAGATGTGTACTTGTAGAACATGACAAAATGCTTAAGTTCTGCATGCCACAAATTGATGCTAATGAGCGAGCTGAGAATGATTCACAAAGCCTCGTGCTGACTTTTGGATGAAGTCCTTTAGCTCAGAAATATGAATCTGACAGCATCTTCTGCTTGCAGGTGACATTCCTGCCTGACCTTAGGCAAGCAGACAGTACTGGAGTCATATGGGCCCATATGCTGTCAGGCAACAGCCAAATTTCCTGTTCACAAAAATGACTGACAGACCCACTAGGCATCACTCTTTAAGGGAGATCACTGTTGAGTCTTTTGGACCTCAACAGTGAGTGAAGAGACTCCCCAAGGCATCAGCATTACAGCTGGCCAAGAGAGTATAGAAAGAGGAGGATGGAGATGATGCTGAAGAGAGCTTTTAGTTTAGTTTAGTTTTTGGAAATCCTTCCAGGTTTCTGTGGTTTTCATGATATAAGTTTCAATAATTTAGAAAATTTAATGTATCTGGCTGACGAATCTGTAATCCACAATAGCAGGAGGAGCTATGGGAAAAGAAAAGGAAATAGATATTTGGGAAAGCTAGAGGAAATTGTTTTCCAGTGTGATCTAGGAGGTAAACTCAGCTCAGTGAAGTTTATCCTTGCTCTATTAGGTTGCTTAGGTGGCACTAAAACTTTATTCTATATTCCTATATTCACTGGAAAACCCTTAGGTTCTCTACACAGGACTTGGTGTTAACCATGGATGCTTCCAAATAAGGCACATATACACTCATTTACAATTCACTCAACATCTTTTGTTTGCCAGGCCTAACCTGAACATTAAGAACTCTAACTTAAAAAGACCAAGCGCTGTGTCTTAGCAACTTATATGACATTAGAACTCCCCAAACTCAGGAGTGATGATAGGAAGGTAAATTGTCTGGAACTTGGGATTATACCCAGACCTGCTACAAGCTAGCTGAGTAAGTTGAACAAGTCAGTTTTCCTCTCCAGGCCTCAGGCTTTGTATATTGAACAGGAATAACAAGGTTCATGTGGATCCCAGAGGAAAACAAAGAATTAATATATACCAAAGAAACATAAGGAGATAAGGACGGTGGGAGACAGAATCACTTTAAGAGATTTAAAATCTTACATCTTGTCCCTGTATATGTATCATACTCTGAAAGTCTCAAAGATCAACATGGTATCTTAATGAATTCTGTATATGAGAGAGAGTTAGCATTTCATAAAGCAGTAAGGAAGAAAAATTAGTGGTGTTGTTAAGTTCCACTAACAGTTCGTACTGAACATAAATAGTTTCCACCAGACTTTCTACACAGTGCTTACTAATCCTTATCTTTAGTCATCACAATGGTCCTGAAAGATGGGAGTGATCAACCCTATTTACAGAAGAGAAAGTGGGCCAAGGTTGCAAAGATAAAGGGTTTGTCAAGGGTCCCACAGCTTATGAATGACTGAGTTAGCATTTGAGGCCAAGTTCAAATCACATGCTCAAGTGATCTTCTTCACACCTGCTAGAATCTGAACTCTTGGAGAAAAATCCACACTGAGTTTGTGCTGCAAATTGTGAAAAACAAAGATTGTCAACAAACATATTCTGTGGCATCCTGTGTGATATGCTCTAGACATACTATGTACAAAGGCTGTGAAATTTAGAGTCAATTTCTAGATGATGAACAAGTAAAAGAAAGTCATATAAATGGAGCCAGGACACTTGGATTTGATCTGATGGAAAATTTTAGCTGGGAGATGTAAAACATCGTAACAGTTTAGGTTCTCATCATATTTGATGCCATGTACCTTTGGGTACTGGTAAAAGGCATGAGATGTCATGGTCTAGCCTGTGGTACAGGAGAAAATGTGATATAAAGGGAACAACCTTTGTATTATAGGAAAGTCAGAAGGGTACAAACAATCAATACCTCAGGTTATTCATGTTCCATGTCCTAGCCGGCCATTCATTTGTGCCAGTACTTTTTAAGGTCCTAAATGTTGTAACCAACATAGAAAAAAATATTACATCCATGCTGAGCTTGATATCTAACAAAATGCCCAAGAATCAATAAAACTTAATTTTCTGTAACTTTTTTATTCATGAGACAATCTCAGCATGAAACAAATCACTTAAAGTGCTAAGAAGCCATGTGCATGGGAACAGAATCAGACACTTACACCTGAAATCCCCAACTCAATGCTTTTTGTTTCCTAGTTTGGGTAGTATAGACGTTTTTTGAAACCTGACTTTGAGAAACAAGTCAAACTTGTGGGGCTGAGATACTTTGACACATAGAGGACAAAGTCAAAAAGTTTCCTTGTTCTATAAAGAACCAGCTCTGTTCCCCCTGAGTTCAGCAAAAGGACATTGCAGTGCTGGGTTTGCTTTCACAATGAATTCACTTCTGAACATGCTTCGTCCTTCCTGCAAAGCCTCTCTCTGACTTAATTGGCACTCTCTGTGCACCTGCAGGCATTGACAGGATGCTACCAGCTGCATGTGCTTAGCTGACAATTCAAAACCCTTCAGTGCCGGGGCTGTTTGAAGGCTACTGAACCTTGTGTGGAATGCCCTCAGCTTATCCGCATTCCTTGGAGGTTTGTATTTTTAGCCACTGTCAACAATCCAGTTGCTTCATCCAAAATCTTACTATACTATCCATTGTAACTATTTGGTTGAAGTCAAACTTTTGGTCTATAATTCTTTTTTTTATTAAAGAAATTGTCTTATTCATTTGATATACCCATATACCGATCACAGATTCCCCCTCTCATCTCTCCTCCCACTCCCCCGCCCCAGCACCCTCCGCACCAGCCCCTATCCCCTCCTCTGAAAGGGTAGGGCACTGGAAGTCAGTACATTCAGTTGAGGCAGGACCAAGCCCCTCCCCCCCTCATCAAGGCTGAGCAAGGCATCTCACCATAATGGGCTCCAGAAAGCCAGATCATGCACCAGGGATAGATCCTGATCCTACTGCTGGGGGCCCCTCAAATAGAGGAAGCTAAACAACTCTCTCTCTCTCTCTCTCTCTCTCTCTCTCTCTCTCTCTCTCTCTCTCTCTCTCTCTCTCTCTCTCTCTCATGCAGAGCGACCTATAATTCTTAAGTTTTCCTATCCTCACTTGTCTCTAAATGATTGACAAATTTACAGGCTCCTGTTGACAAAATTCAGCAACTATGCTTGAGAGTACCAACCCCAGAAATGTAGTATACTAGATCTCGAAGAGTGAACATAGCTTGAAGAAAACTAAGAAGAAACTGAAATTCATTTGCATTTGCATAGCTGGTGATAATGTTGAAGCACATTTTAATCTTGCTACCCTAATGTGCCTTCCTTCTCAGATGCCACACCTCTTAGACTCATCTCTGTCTCTTCAGTCCCCAAAGCTCTCTAATGTCCCCCCCCCCCCCTCCGTCTGGGGCAGCTTCTACTCATCCTTCAGTTCTCAGCTTCTGTGTTACTTAAGTGTCCTCAGACAGCCCACCACACATTCTCTGAACTAATTTGGTCTTTAGCAGCTGTTTATCTCTGCATTGTGATGAAGAGAAAGCTGGGGTTTGGAAACTGGCACTGCTTGTTTACAACTGAACAAGCGGCAGGCAGATCTAGCCTTGAATCTTCATTCTTAGGATTCAAACTCTCCTAGGGCCTTTTCTCTATCCTTCTGACTTAACTGGAAAGGGAGTATAGATGAGAACAATGGAGCGGCTAGACAGCTACCTGTGCCCCCCAGCTCCGGAGGAAAGGATCCCTAGCATCCTCTGATTAACGTTAGATTGATTTGAGTGAGGGCTTAGGATGCAGGACCTTACCTCAAAATTCTAGTCATGGGCTTGTTGAGCAGGGAGATTGATAGTCCTTTAATGGTGGCAAGTTGGCAGAACTTTGAGAGTAGTGGGCCTCTTTTTTTTTTGACAGTCACATTGGATAGTTAACACTGACTGTAGGCCAGTCATGGAGGAGCACTGGTTTTCTACTCTCCAGGACTACTCTCTAGAGCCATGCACACCCTCTCTGGTAGGAAATCAAACCTCCCTTATGTTTCTACTTTGTGAGATGGTATTTATACTCCTCTTCCATGATCACTTCATCTAACCCTCACAACAGCCTTCTGACGACTACATACTAGCTTTTCAACAGTCTCACCCAGGTGTTAAGTGACATACACAGAGTAACATAGTCAACAGCTATCTAGGAACTCAATCTCCTTACCTTACCATGCTTCAGTGTGTTCTATACTGTGCCAAACTGTCTTACAAGAAGGAGGACAGCAGCCTTCATCCTTCTGTGTACTTGATCGGAGAGGACACTTTTTCAGCAGCGTGGACTTTTCACAGAACCTTAGTAAACCCCGGTTTGGACCCAACTCTGGAATCAGCCTGTCTCCCTCATACCTCAGCCTGGTTCATGGGCTGTGTGATATGGGGCATATGCCCTGCCTGCTCTATATTTTAGTTTAATTATAGCAAGATAAAGGTAAAGATAGTAGTAATCATGCCCACCACACAGGACTATAACCAGCATTTGTGTGTTAGTTCCAGGATCTAAATAGAACTGTGTCCTGCAAACATGAAGTAGTCCAGTGTTATTTTCCAGTAGCATTTGTACAGATACACTCACATTCTTTTCTAGGCGTATTTTCATGTAGACAAAGCTCATTTAGTGAGCTCCATACATGGGAGCACATTGTCAATTAGTCTACGTCTGGATCATGGATTTGCTGGATTTGCGATATTCCCATGTATAATACGATATATATATATATATATATATATATATATATATATATATATATATATATATATATATATATATAAAACATTCTGGAACTTTCACATTTCTTCTGTATTGAGAAAGGTTGATGAAACGTGGCATGATTTTTCTCTTGGGCTTTCCTCCAATTCCAGTTTTCTTCTTGGAGTTCATTTGCTGAAAAGAAATGATTGACATGCCATAACTTTATGACTTACCAAACTTCAGATGGCAAGGGCATGGAATGCTGTCTTACAGGCATGTCATGGGTACAGCACTCATGATCTCACAGCAGCTGCTGTTATCTACATAGGCCTGCTCAAGACTCAGTCTCAATATTCAGACCTAGATGGAGGCAGGATTCTGAGGCCCAAGCCCCTTTCATTGGAGCTCTTGGCATCTGAGGACTCCTGGGGAAGGGGAAGTCATTAGTGATGTAGCCAATGGTGAGTTACCCATGCTCCAGTGGGTAGCCTATACCCATCTTCATCTGGTAGCTCTGCTTAAAACCTTTGGGTCCTAAAGTGAAAACAAACCAATACAAAAGACATGAAAGTGGAACTGGGACTTGGTGGGACCAGAGGGGCTCATAAGGGCTGGGAGGAAGATAAGAGAGGGGAGGGGAATGGTTGTAACTAGAATGTCTTATTATGCATGTATGAAACTGTCAAAAGTAAGTTTAAAATAAACACCCAACTTTTCTAATAATCAAGCCTCTGATTCTGAAAACACCCTTTACCTACCATAGACATTGACTCTTTTTATTTTATTTATTTATTTTCTTTATTAAGAAATTTTCTACTCATTCCACATGCTATCCACAGACCCTCCCTCCTCCCTCCTCCTCCTCCCAGCCCTCTTTCCCAAGCCACTCCACATACCATTGGACATTGACTCTTAGCAAAGCAGTATTATAATAGCAATATGTCTTCAGTAGTTAGCACCAAAGTCAGGCCTAAAGATCAGCAAGGAGGAGAGTAGGGCTCTTTAATGTGGCTCTGTTTTTTCCACGCTGGTCTATGCTTGTCCCAGCAAGTGAGCAGCAGCAAGAATCACTGAGTCTTACTGTCAGCAGGGGCACGCTTTTAATTGCCTTGCCTGGCCAGGAGTCTAGGATAGTGAAGTGGAGTGATTACTAACTGCAGATGGATTGCCTCATCTACAGTTTCTCACCTGCAGAGATTAGGGCATTAATTGAAAGCATTTAAAGGTGATGGTTGAAAAAGCCAGCATCCCTTCTTGTCTATGTTCTAAAGTTTTATTATGCCATTGAGAGAACTTGGGGCCATTCACTGTGAACACAAAGTTGCACCATAAAGTACTAAATCCTCTCTCCCATGTATACCATTGTATATTCTACTTTTTATTTTATTTATTTATTTATTTTCATTTATTTATTTATTTATTTATTTATTTATTTATTTATTTTGGTTTTTCGAGAAAAGGTTTCTCTGTGTAGCTTTGTGCCTTTCCTGGAACTCACTTTGTAGACCAGGCTGGCCTCGAACTACTTTTTAAATCATAAACCAACAGGGCTTCAAGCATCTGTGTGGATCTGGCTTAGTTACTCTGTGGCTTTCCTTAAGACACCCAAAGGTTTGGAGATCCAGGTTGTCAGTCTGTACGTTTTTTGCCTCACAGTAGTTTTAAGGAATAAAAATAAGGTGAAACACCTAGTACGGAGATAGATGTGTATTTTCTGGTTTATAGGGACAATGTATTATTGCCTTCCAATATAATATTGGATACATTTCTCAATTTTGTTTTTATGTTTAAGGAACTTTGAGGTTCTGGAAAAAATGCAAAGTAAATAGAGATGAGCTCATTGTGAAAAATAGAAACAAGTTCATTCTAATGGGATGCAGTGTGGTTCTTATAGATGCTTATGGATTTTGTTGGTATATATATCCCAGTGTCCTGACTAGAACTTGGTACATAATAGGTAGTTAATAAGTATTGGTTGAATAAACTAATTAGTGAGATACAGTTATAATGACCAAGAGTATCCATTGGAGGCATTGAAATATGACAGAATGGCCAGAACCTGTTATGCTCCATGTATTCCATTTAGTTTGGTCATTTAAAACTCACAGCATAAGGATCATGTTTAGAGTCATTAGAGGACAGCAGAATTGAAGGGACAACATTACATCCAAGTAGTCCTGTCCTAAGAGTCCAACACTCCTGTGGGAATCTAGTGTTTGCTTCTACACTATAGAAAGGCTAAGTCTATCCAAAGTCACATGGCTAGCAAAGAGAGAAGAAATCTATATCTGACTCCAAAGTCAGTTTATTTTACCATATCTAAACATCTTTAGATAAGTATTTAACGAAGTGTTTGACTGACAAAATGTCCTGCTCTCCACTCTCCAGTTGAAATGATTTTCTGGATTCTAGGATCATCTTGAATAGTAAGGAGCAGCATGTCCCCTTTGAAAGAAACAGGGATAGAGTGATGGTGATTATCTTTGAACCACCAGTTAGGGCAGAGACAGATTTCAGTTATTCCTTCATGGCTTAAGGTTTTCTCATCAGGAAGCCAAGTTGTCAGAGGGTCAAAGTGACAGATGGAACTGGGGGAAACATCTTGAAGAAACAACTTGAAAGGTGATCGGGGTGTTCTGCACTGAGGAAGTTGGAGGAGGAGGAAAGAGGGTGACCATTGTGTGAACAGAGGTATTGAACATATGCTGGGATACACAGAGCAGAGGACAGAGGGGAAGATATTGCCGACATGCAGGAGTAAGTAGAGTTGAAAATGGCTTTAAGACTGGCTATCTGGAAGCTGATCATTTAACTTTTTTTTAATTTTTATTTTTATTTTGCAATACAATTCAGTTCTACATATCAGCCACGGATTCCCTTGTTCTCCCCCCTCCGCCCCCCCTCACCTTCCACCCAGCCCACCCCCCATTCCTCCAGGGCAAAGCCTCCCCCGTGAATGTTCACATATAAACTATTATTTGGTTTCAAAAGACATCTCAATTGTATGTTTCATTAAGGCAGAAATCATTTATATGAATTTTTTTTTTTTTGGTTTTATTTTTCGAGACACAGTTTCCCTGTGTAGTTTTGG
The DNA here is from genome assembly GCF_007827085.1 of Peromyscus californicus insignis. Lineage (NCBI taxonomy): Eukaryota > Metazoa > Chordata > Mammalia > Rodentia > Cricetidae > Peromyscus > Peromyscus californicus. The sequence goes on along the minus strand of NW_026294562.1, from coordinate 111,318,544 downwards.
TACCTGTCCTGGATCTTGCTCTGTAGACCAGGCTGGCCTCAAACTTGCAGAGATCCGCGTGGCTCTGCCTCCCGAGTACTGGGGTTAAAGGCATGTGCCACCACTGCCTGGCCATAAATTCTTGTATTAGCATTCTTTATTTACATAAATAAATAACCCCAAGATCTGAAGTTTCCATTGCTATAGTCTTGTCATAAGCCTAGAACTGGTATCAGATCTTCTGGGCTCCAATACTGCTCCTATCTATATTTATAACTTGGTTTCAGTTTTATCATATATGAAATAAGGGTCCAACCACATTTCTTCATGGACTTAAATGTTCAGGGTAAATAAATTTAATATATGAGAAACATTGAGAATTCTCTGAGGCACATAGTTAACTCTTCATACATATTATCTGTTATACAAAGCACTTTTCTCCTTCATCCTCAACTTTTGTTCCCTGACTATATACCAGGGAGTCTTGCTAATGGAACGCTTGTTCAAATGAATCACTAACCTCTTCCTTGACCTAATTTTTTTCCTTGGATCATTCTTTCCTATAACCTTAAAAAAATCAATTTATCTGTCTTTATGGTCCTTTTTAGGAAATAAGACATTAAAAAAAGAGAGAAACTATTCAGTTTTCCTTAGAAAAGATCATTTGGAATTATCAGTTGCCCAAAGCCATGCACGTGACCAGAATCTGATACCAGTACCATCTCCTCAGGATTTTGCATATTATTACATTAGGTTTCTCTCCTCTTGAATCAGTGCTTGAGAGAAAAGTATTATTTCTTACCTATTTTTTCTTTTCCTTTTAAAAATATTTATTTACCATTATGCAATTACTTTGGGACTTTTTTCCTTGCAAATACGTGACATAATCTGCTTGAGGTGAATGCATTTCTCTGATTAATTTTGAGTGTGCTGTTTGTAACATCATGTTTATGAAAACACATTCTTTTATCTTAAATAAATCACAGAACTTTTAAAATATATATCCTCTCCTATATTACTTTAGTATACTTATGTAAAACTGCAAACTGATACAGTGGTTATATCCATACTACATATTTTAAAAATCAAAGGTTAAGAAACTATTTACCTACATCATGTGAGTAGCAGAAAAGGTAAACTAAGCCTCTTTTTATTATTTTATTATTTATTTTATAATTTAATTTAATTTTACATATCAGCCACGGATTCCCTTGTCCCCCCCCCCCCCTTCCCGCCAGCCCACGCCTCATTCCCATCTCCTCCAGGGCAAAGACTCCCCTGGGCATTCAGCTCAACCTGGTAGATTCAGTCCAGGCAGGTCCATTTCCCTCCTCCCAGGCTGAGCAAAGTGTCCCTGCATAAGCTCCAGGTTCCAAACAGCTAGCTCATGCACTAAGGACAGGTCCCAGTCCCACTGCCTGGGTGCCTCCCAAACAGTTCAAGCTAATCAACTGTCTCACTTATCCAGAGGGCCTGATCCAGTTGGGGGCTCCTCAGCTCTTGGTTCATAGTTCATGTGTTTCCATTAGTTTGGCTATTTGTCCCTGTGCTTTTTCCAATCTTGGTCTCAACAATTCTCGAACTAAGCCTCTTTTTGTGCATCTCTCTTCTAATAGGATTCAATAACACTGCCACCGTTTTGCTGAGTAGGGTAAAAATATGCCTTCATATTGACAGACTGTCTCTGTATTGAGTAATTGATGATGGCAACAAAAGTTACAACTTTTCAGGGGTAATATGTGTTGGATAGCATCTTAAGAATATGATCTAAGTTAGGCTTCATATTTTTTTTAATGAGAAATTGGCCTTATATTCACTCATATATGGAGAAAATGGATTTTCTACTGCAGGAGAATTAATTAAGGCTGATATTGCACACAAGTGGCAGGAATGTAATTAAATTTTAGATTGTCTGACTTCAGATTTTTTTGTTCTCAATCATGTTTACATACTTATTCCCTAATGATTGCAACTCCTTGGTAGAGTTATGAAGTTATAGATACATTATGCTGAACCGTTCCTATCAGATAAGAACAGTAGATGCTCTTGTTGATGAACAAAACAGCACTGAAGAAGAAAAGAAGAAGGAGAAGGAGAAGGAGAAGAAGTGTTTACTACTTGATATGTGATTCTCAACCCTTGAGGAACAGATGACATCATCTGAGTCTAGGAGAAAAGAATAAATACCAACCATGCAGTCCTGTGTTCACTCTCGCCATCTGGGTGTAGACAGAAAAATCCATGACTGGATGGCAGAGACTACTCTCCCAGAGAGCCTTTTGATGAATCCCAAGGGAGGTAATTTATTACAAGTGAGATTTTTCAACTCATTAATTGCCTTGAAATTTAATGACATTCTGAGACACAAAGTTCCTCTTTCAATCTCTAAAGCATTTTGTTTTGTGTTTATATTATCTTGATATTGTTTTGTATGCAATTTGAGATGATAGACTTCTTAATGTTTGGACTGGAGTGTTTTATAGAAATATGAGAGAGTCATCCTGTCAGATTTTAATGATTCTAAGCATGGCTGCTTTCATTAAGCTATTTTAAAGTGATTCTACTTCTTAGTTAATAAAAATTTTTTTGTTCCAGTCACTAGATAAATATAGCTTTTGTCTTTTACTGTTGTTTAGATTACTAATATTATCTTGTTATTTTTTACAAAGATATCACCAATTTAATGAGAAGCACTCTGCATTGTCAGTAATCTATAGGAGAGGTCCAGGTGATAAATTATTAAACTGACCCATTAACAGGTATAAATGAAGATAGTGAAATATCCTGAACTATACTCTTCTTTATGTGTTCTGATTGATGGATTTAGTTAAAAACAAAGTAGCAGAAGATTCATTGTCCCCCACACATCAATCTAATTTAATGAACGTTTCAAACAAAATTCCTAATTTCCACTCCTGGTATATTTATGGTCTCCAGTAGCTCTTCATGATCTGGCCCAGTGTGAATTGCCCATTTGTGTTTCCTGTTAATGCTGCTGCCTATCATTTTGCAAAGGTCACTTTCCGTGTCAGGATCTTCCCATATGTCATTCCGTTTGCCTGGAGCCTCTTTATCTGTTCTCCCTCCATCCTAATTTTCTCTCACCCTCAGTCTCGAGTCTCTCATTACATCATGATGTTCTGTGATTCTCTGTCCACAAATTGTAGTCTAATGAAATGATGGTGTGTCAGTCTTTAAATTATGAATGGGACTATCATCACTAGTGATGTAATTTAAGAATAGGAATAATCGCCATTCCTATCTTTGCAACTGGCAGGACATGCTTTCCTTTTATTAGAAGTGAACAATCTTGAGTTGCTATAGAGGGCTTTGTATCTCAAATCCCAATCATGCAATCCTAGGAAAGTCATTTATTTTTTGGTTTTAAGTTTCTTATCTTTACAAACATTTATTACAAACTCTTATTTTAAAAATCTATGTGAACACAAATTTATTTAAAGTCAGTTAAAGAGGAAAGAGAAACAGCTGGTTACTTACAAGGTTCATATTTTTCTTTAGTTCCAGTATTTTCTTCTGAGTTATTTTCCACATCTAGGGTGGCCTTTCATCTCTAGATGCAAACAGCTAACCAATCACCAAGCTTTCCTCATTAGTAAGGTTCTTATTGAATCATTTGTTCAGTTTTGTTTTTTGGTTGTAATCATACTTCTCTGAGATTGAGATAACTGACATTCAGAAGGCAGAACTAGCATATTGCCCATATTATTGCTAACAGTGTGGTTAGTCTATGTTATATTCAGCAGCCTTGCTATCACCCTACCACTCTACGTAAACAGTGAAACAACTCAACTTAAAAGAAAATCCCCATCTTCAGAGCAGACAAACATACCCAGAAGTTCACTGACAGAATGGAGAAAGAGACATGAAAAAGGCTGCATTCCCTGAGACAACATTCACTTTAGTATCTTACTCCTCTAAATTGGGAAGCCTTAGCCAATGGCTTGGATCCCAATAACCCAGTCTTCTTCTGTATCAAGTAGTAAGCAATGGAACAGCACGCTGGGGCTCTCAGATTAAAAAGAGGAGCAAATAATGTCTTCTAATAACAGTTGCATGCTGAATTTCATCTAGGGTATATGGTGAATTTCATCTGGGGTATAGGCAGTTTCTAGCAATAAATAAAGTGAACCTGTGCCAGAAAATTGGTACTATGGAAATTAAGAGATGAAGTTAAGTTTTTTTCTCTTATTTCATATTTTAATTGGACCGAAGAAAACAGCCCAGTGGCTATAACAGATAATTGAAGTTCTCTGGAACATAGGGGATTTAATCCTGGATTCTGCTTATGGAATATTAGGCATTGTCTTACATGCTAAAGACATCTTAAAATCCTTGGGATCTGTCCGGGGGAACTTTTCCAGAGTCTCTAAGAAACAAAACTGTTTCTTTTAAGTACTGCTGCATTTGTATTTTCTCTTCCCTAAGTCTTTTGTTTTTTTTCATATTTTTTTTTATCCCAAAAGGTGAATTTTCATGACAAGTTTCATTCAAGAAGTAAAAACCAGGTGGTGTTTTCTGAGGCAGCTGCCATATATCGGAAGTTTGTCCATCTGTACTGGTCTGTCTATTTGCATATATACACACGCACAGATATATGTATATTCATTACACACACACGCACATACACACACACACACACACACACACACACACACACACACACACACACACATATATATATATTCACATTTACAGGTCTTCGTGTATGTGTTATATATGTACACAGTACCATGTATGTGTTCATCTTTGTCATTCAGGGAAATACAGTCAACAGTCATGTTACAGCTTATCCTCCAAAACAGCAAACAGGAGAGAGGAGATAATAATGGCAGAGACTAAGCTGACAATATAGACAGCTTCCAAAAAGGAAGGTTACTTTTTTCAACTGGAATTCTCTAAAAAGGCACAATTGATTTAACATTATTGCTTATGAAGATTTAATCTGAGAGACAGTGGTTAGCCAAGGACTCTAAGTGTCACTAGTACTGGTAGTCAGTTACTCTTAATTCATTCATCTGTTGAGAGCAAGAATATGGACAAGTCCAGACCCTGGACAGAAGGATCTGGAGGGTCCTCCTATATCAGGGAGTTCCTTCCTAGTTGGCAAGTTTATTTCAGACATGATGTTGTACCTTTGTATATGAGGGGATAAAGAGGGAGATTGCCAAATGATGCATACTAGGTTTATGCAGTAGAGGTTAAAAGAAAATTTCCTTTTACAGAGACTCCATTAATTAGTAGTCTCCCACAAGATAAAGTTGGAGACAATGCAATTAATTTCAATTAGCTTTTAGGGGAAAGCCATTAATAAATAAATAGCTTTACTCAAGATTGATTCAGAAGCTAGTTCTTTGGGTAGAGTCTACAGTTGAATTTAGTGAATACAAATAAAACCCTTTTAGGAGAGTAAAGACATACATTTGTATACATATACAAGCTGTGTATACTTACTTATGGACATATTATTACATATTATATTCATGTAACTTCACTCCTAGTCAATGGATAAAGAATTTAATGATTTATTTTTTTCTTAATGAACTCCCACAGCCCATCCAAGTGACAGAGGAGGTCACAGTGGTCAACAGGACAAATCATACTTGAAATGCTATGTGTTCTATATGTAATGGTCTAATGATATATAATCCTATAGTTTAATAAGGAGATGAATTTTGAATAGAAATTTGAAGCAACCTATTTGTTGGAAGTTAGTAGAATAGAAGATAATTATTTGTTGTTGTGCGTGGTGTACTTATGCCTGCATACTTGCTTGCAGGCATATATGTCCACCTGTATGTGCTTCTAGACACCCGAGGCTGATGTTGAGTGTCTTCCTCAGTTGTGTTCACCTCATTCACTGTCACAGGGTCCCTCAATTGAACCCAGAGCATGTTGTTGTAGCTACTTTAGCTAGTCAGCTTGCTTTAGAGAGGACACTGATTTAGAAGGTAGAAAAAACTACCACAGTGACTGTTACTTAATAAAGCTCAGTAAATATTGATGTACATCCAAGTTCTGTTGCATCCTGATGGGTAGTGTGGAAGCAGAGTCTTGTCTTAACAATTTACTTAATTTGAGTCTTTGAATAAAAAACACTGTGGGAAGTATGATAATCTATTAGAAAGTGATTTTGGATCATGTGTAGTCTCCCAGTTGAGTTTGCTGTTGAACACAGTACACTGAGTAAGTACAGTAAGTGATAATTTCAGAGTTACCATTATGAGCCTGGCATAACATTAAGTAAAGGAATAAAAGATTCCCTCTTGGAGTAGGATGACCAAGAACAAACCTAAATCTGAATTCTCTACTCTTCTCCCTGTTTCCTCTGTCTCTCTGTAGCTTATGGTTTCTGGTCTCTCTATAATCTGTATGTCTCTTGGATGAGACTGAATTCATATCCCTAAACATCTTGAATGTTGTCTTATCTGTCTGGCACTGTGTCTGTGTCTCTAATAAAGAGCTTTTTCTGTCTTTTATTGAATAGCACAGAAAACATCATATGTGAAAGAAGTGCCTTAAGATTACAGCTATGTATTTGATTGTAAAAGTTGATTACATGGGAAACTCAAGGCAAGCAAGGTTGTTACATCGTTCTCTTAAAGGCAGGCTAAACAAACAGCTTGATTACACAGTAGGATAGAAGTCTGAAGTCTCAAGTGGCTACAAGATGTATTATTTACTTGGTTGTAAGGTCCAGCAAAAGTTCTAGTCCCTTTGAATACAAGAGATATTTTGGTAACAATGCAGTAGCATAATGAACTATTGTCACAAACAGGTCAGTCCTCATGAGAATAATTCAGGAAGATGGAAAGGTTTAGAGGCAAGTTTCTTATTATATGCCATTGACTCTATGGTGTACAACTCTCTCAACTTTCACTTCTAGGACAATTTTCCTAAGAACTGCCCACAGAGAACATGTCTCTTACATTACTACCCTACACCACATAGGCTGTGCTACTTACTCTATTGGCAAGAAACTGGGTAACAGAACTGATGATTCAGGGTGTGGGCCTCAGTCCAAGCCTAGTTAACTCTCAAAGTTAATAAAAGCTGTTACTCATCTTTTTTTTCAGAAGAGAATAGACCAACATGGATGTTTGTGGTTGTTCGCTTGTTGTGGTGTTCAAAATGTGGTAAATAAGTAGAATGAAGCATGATTTGCAGTGATTGGCAGGCAAAGAATCATGGTAAGGAAGTGCTACCAGAATTGTATTTTTAAGTATTTTAAAAGTCTTCTCTATGGAGGAAATACATTTAATTTGAAATGTTAATTTACTATTTTCTCTATGCTCAATTCAAGCTTTCTTAGACTTTTCCCTGTAAAGTTGTCTATTCCACTCTTGTGGAATTACTCTTCAGAATCTAGGACTTCAGATACTTTTTGCTTATGAATTTAATGTTTTATACTTTCAGATAATGATGCTTTAATTTACTGAACACTTAACACATATAAGGTGCTTATATTTATAATATCTCCAATCTCTCTAATCACTCTGCAGCATATGTCCTGATTGTGTATAAAGAAGCATAGCTCATAAATGACAGGATTCAAATCTGGCCCTGGTTTGAAGTTCTGTATTTTTTTTCTTAATATCCCTGTAAGATAATCAGAATTAAATTTGGTTGTATATAATTTAAACCACAAATAGTAATAGCTAAGAAATATTTATTTCTCTGTTGTAAAAACAATTAAGAGCAAGGCAGCTGTGCTGTAATATCATAGGCTTTATTTTCCTTTCTTGTTCAGTTGTATTTGTCTGTACTTTCTATCTCCAAGGTCATGACCAAGTGCAAGATGGCTGCTAAAAATCATCTGTCTGAACTGCATTCGAGGGGGTAGGGCCACATTAGGGAGGAAGGAAAAAGCAGTGCTTCAGAAGTCTGTCTCCAGTTTAAGGAGTGTCTCTGGAAATCCTGTGCATCAATTTCTACTTACATATTTCATGAAAAATTCATGTTTAGGATTCCAACAGCTATGATAGCTCCTAACACAGATACTGTGGATATCAGTAGTATAAAGGAATGTTACACTAACTCCAATCACTGCTTAAGGAACAATTGGGATGACTTACCCCAAACAGCCCAGATTTCCTACCTTTCATTTCCCTTTTAGTTTTCAGTTATTTACCAGGTTTTCATAAGCCCTATATTTTTCTCTTTCTCTTCTTTTGATCTTTCCTTTGCCTGGTACATATTTCTGTTTACTCTCCTTTCTCAAAACAGATATATTTCACGAGTTGTATTTTAAGTTTTTTTAAATTTTTTATTTTTATTTTGCAATACAATTCAGTTCTACATATCAGCCATGGACTCCCTTGTTCTCCCCCCTCTGGCCCACCTCACCTTCCCCCCAGTCTACCCCCCATTCCCACCTCCTCCAGGGCAAAGCCTTCCCAGCGGACTGAGATCAACCTGGTAGACTCAGTCCAGGTGTTTTAAGTTTTTGACTCACCATTTTCTCTGCTCTTCTGAAAGACAGAAATCATTTAGGATCCCATGGGCTAACAGGTCATCTCCCTCTTAGTTAGGGTTTCTATTGTTGTGAAGAGACATCATGACCATGGCAACTCTTATATAGGAAAGCATTTAATTGGGACTGGCTGATAGTTCAGAGATTTAGTTCATTATCATCATGGCAGGAAGCATGGTATCATGCAGGCAGACATGGTACTGAAGAGGTAGCTGAGAGTTACATCTGGATCCAGAGGCAACAGGAAGAGACAGTGAGCCTCTAGGCCTTTGAGCTTCTGAAACCTCAATGCCCACCCCCAGTGACACACTTCCTCCAACAAGACCATACCTACTCCAACAAGGTCACACCTCCTAGTAGTACCAATTCCTGAGTCTATAGGGGCCATCTTCTTTCTATCACAATCTCTATTTAGTTCCACCAAAGCACTTTCCAAATTGTTATTAATATTGCAATGAGTTGGAATCTGCTTTTACCATGCCATCATCAGTACTTAGAACTTAGTCTGCAATAAAATTGTCCATAATTAAATCAGCTACCAGGATCAAGGGGTGGGAGGATATGCAGATGGCTAACAGACTTGTCTGGACATGAAACACTATTCAGACTCAACTCGAAGCAAGCATAGGGAGACCAACACTCTCACTTCACAGATTGGTGGGGAGCCATCTGCCTTTTACAGTTTGCAAGTTTCTTTCTAGTCTCTTCTCAGAGTGGCAGAGATTAATTTCAGAAGCCAATATTGAACCAAAAGAGAGAGGGAGCCAATACCAGTCATTAAAATTATTAAAACTTGCCTAACTTACTGAAAAAAGATTTCAGGCAATTCCAGAATTTTCTGTGCATATTGCCTTTGTTTCTGTAGTAATCATATGACAACAGGTTCCCTGGAGCAGAAAGCTCTGTAACTTCTATCCAAGACTATCATTTTGTTCATCAAGGCTCTAGAACCTCCAGAGACTTGCAGTGTTCAGAAGTACTCTTGCTTTGTGGTCAAGAGCAGTGCTGTCCTAGGTACAGCTCTAAAGAGTGTCAAAAGGGAAGTTGGGAGGAAAGGAGGTGGATGCCTATCTGGTGAAGTGCTTACCTTCTTAACCTACAAGGCTTGCACTGTGGGGACTCATGAGCAAATGTCAGGAGGGGGAAGCCCAGGATAATTATGGTAAGTCATTGTTATTAAAGACTTGCTGGGAAGAGGTTGTGAATCACTAATTTTTATCTGCAAGAATTAAGTCAAAACACTAAAGAATTAATGTTTTAAAAAACTCTATCAAGAAGGATATTGTGTTCTGTATTCCCTAGCACCAACTAAAATGAAGGAAGAAAGGTGTTATATACATAGATATTTTTAAGATAAAATACTGACACTATCAGAAATGTTACTTTGGCCTACAAATCCTAGAAACATGCTGGAAGCAAGTGACCACACCACTTTGGTGTTAGAGATATCAATGTGTGATGCAAACTTGTAAAGGCAGAACCATATTTGATTAGGGATCTACCCACTCAGTCCATGGGTAGTGTTAAATGTTTGAAAGATTTTCCCTTGTCTGTAATGGAGACAGCCCTGTTCATATAGCTAATGTTACAGTTAGTGACGGAATTTGTAAAGTGCACAGCATTATTTTTGGTCAATAGAGATTTTTAATGTTCTTGGAATTATTATGTTACCAGAAGCAATGGACTGTAGCTAGAGTTTTCCTGCCTGGCCCACAGTCAGGACAAATCTTTCTCACCTGCCAGTCCCACAGCTGCTCAGACCTGACCAAGTAAACACAGAGACTTATATTGGTTATAAACTGTATGGCCATGGCAGGCTTCTTGCTAACTGTTCTTACAGCTTAAATTAATCCATTTCTATAAATCTATACCTTGCCATGTGGCTCGTGGCTTACCGGCATCTTCACATGCTGTTTGTCATCATGGTGGCTGTCAGTGTCTCTGACTCAGCCTTCCACTTGCCAGTTTTATTCTCCTCCTTGTCCCACCTATACTTCCTGCCTGGCCACTGGCCAATCAGTGATTTATTTATTGACCAATCAGCAACACACATGACATACAGACCATCCCACAGCAATGGACCCATAGTTAGAAATTGTATATGAGCCTTTTGGGATATAACTACAACCCTGGGATTCTGTTCCTTCTAGTAAGAACATTAACATCCTATTATGAGAACCTGCTCTTTGATGTCTTTATGTCCTGGAAGAGGCCACATGCATAGCACATCCCCTAAGTAACTTATTTTCCTCATAATTTGCTTAGACACCAAAACCATTGTTCCCAGAGTGACTTCCTCAATGAAATGTGAAAAGTACTTTTCATGACTGCCTCTTTCATGTTCTAAACCCCAACATGGAAGAGAGGACCTGTTCCAATCACTCAGGAACTGAACTGATAATGTGCATACCCTGTTAATGAGAGAGGGTGGGTGGTGAAGGAGCCCAAGGACCTGTGGTGTAAATCAGGAACAAGATTGAGATGAGCAGTGGCCATCTTACTTCATTTTACAACCCGCTCAAGGCAAAGTCTTAATGCCTTTAAATGGTGTTCAAGCTCTCCAAGGTCTGATTCTTACCTATCATGCTTACCGTCACATGCTATCTACTATAGAAAAACAAAACAAAACAAAACAAAACAAAACAAAACCTTGCAGTTGTGATCATGAGCACTGTCTTGTTGAGACTGTGTGCCCTGTACGATGCTTTTTCTATGAGGATACTTTGTTGGTTAGCTCAATGTGACTCTTTAAATCCTGATGCAGGCTTTGTCTTCATTTGGAAACCTTATCAGCATGAGTATTAAACAATCTCATTCTGTTCTCAAGGTACAGATCTTGTTGAGACACTTTTCACCCACATTGTAAATGTTTCTCTTTTTCCCCTCTGCAGGTGAGATGCTAGTAATTATAGGTGCAGGGCAACTGTTAGAACAATCTAAGAGGCTTAATACAGACACATTTGTTTCACTGTTTCTTCATAGTCCATGACTGTGGTTGCAGAAGAAGTTGAAGAAGGGTCAGTTGGATCCCATTTAGATATGCAAGGCCTTAGGTCCTTTCTCCTAATAAATTCTAGCCATCCCAGCATGTCAGAGTGCTATGTTGTTTGTCTACAACTAGCAAATGTGGAAAGAGATCACAAAGGGCCTCTATGGAGGTATTTAAAGAATCAGACATTAAAACGGATTGCTTCACAACCTTCTCACATGGCCTTACTTGACTGACTACAAGGGATGCTGGAAAATGAGGTCAAGCTGTGTGTTCATCAAAGGAAGCAAAAGTTTGGTGAATGTGTGCCATCTTACGCTGTAGATGCTCATGCTTGGTTAGAAAAAGTGAAAAATAGCAAAATGAATTAGACAAAAATGCTATGACAGTAGACTATCATTAGTGATAGCAGTGAGTCTTAGAAATGAATGAATGCCAATGTATCTTAATAGTTGCAGAGTGCAATCACTGCATGGCATTTTCTTGCCTTGTCATCCATTCTTTTCATGCCTGGTGAATGTTTCTCAGGCTACAGGAACCAACAGTTATCCTCTCCCAGTCATCCTCCTCTTTGTTTCACCCTCCTTGCCATTTCAAAAACAGTGCACAGCTCAAATTCCTACCTCAAGGCCTGAAGAATTGTTTCCCTCATTTGAATATCCTCCAACCCACCTGAGACTCATAGGTACTTACTGTTTACCTTGTTTGGCTCTATCATCAGGTTGTCCATAAATCTTCCTCCCGTGACCTATACTTCCTCTTTTTCTCCTTGCGCTATTTTTCTCCATCACACTTAATCAAACAAGGTGAACTATGTACTTCTCCACTTACTTACTGGCAGGATCAGAGAACTTTGTTAGTTTTCTACAACTAGTTTCTAGACCTATAGCATCACATTGCAGAAGCTCAAGGCTTTCAAAATTATTGACAATCTTTTGTTTCTGCACAGTGTTTATGTCTTACTAGCTAGAAAGTTACTTCCATTAATTTAAAAATGAAATGCAAAATAAATTGTCAGAGGTAGCTGACAACTGCATGTAGAAATGGGGGAAAACACGATGATCACTTTTAGTAAATGATTTGATGCACAGACTCAGAGACAGAATGCTATCATTATGAAAGGTCACATTGAAAACTACCAAGGGAGGTTTTGAAAATATTTCAGTATTTCTTCCTATCATACAAACACTGGATGGATGCAGCTTGGAGGAATCAAGTGTAGAGCTAAGTAAAGGATAATGCATTATGTGCCATTTCAATTTTGTCTTATCAGGAAGGTCATTCAGTGAAGGAGGCATTTTGATCTCAGTAATTCTCTCCACAGGAATCGTATCTGGGAGCTGATTTCTTTTTGTTTGATTACTCAAGGATACATTTGGCATTCAAAGAGCATTTGATGAAACCTTTCTTTAAGTCTCAGCTGCTAGTAAACACACTGTTTCATAGAAATAACCAGAAAAATCCATTCAGCAAAGTGAAGGCAGCCTAGCCTACTGAATTTAGACTGTGGTACCATGCAAGTACAGACCAGGGAAGGGACCTTAGGAGAGGGAAAGGGAGTCTGAAGACAAAGGCACAAATTGCTAGTGAAAGTACTCATCTAAGAACATTATAAAACCCTCCATATCAAATAGGCACTTCCATTTTCGTCTGGTGCATTCGGAACAATGGCTTGTCTACTCTCAAACAGTAGGCCGGGGGCAAGCTGGGCCCCCTGTGTGATCTGTTTTACACAGAGTCCCTATTATTTCTACTCTGCCTCCTGAAAGGTGAAGACTTTTATTGCCAAAGCTGCTCAAAAGCAACATAATAAGTCTAGTATAATGTCTCAAATATTTTGTCTCCTAGGTTAAAGCCTTCCCACCAGGGCTCTCTCTTTTTCTGTGTGTGTGTGTGTGTGTGTGTGTGTGTGTGTGTGTGTGTGTGTGTGTGTGTCTGTCTGTCTGTGTGTTCAAAAAGGCAGAATTCTGATTTTCTTATTAAACTCCTCTTCAATTTATATTATTTTATATTTGTATACTTTTATTTCTTTATTCTTTGGGTTTTTTTTATTGTTGTTGAGACATCTCTTTGTGGTTCTGAGAACTGAACCCAGGGCCTCACATGTAGTAGGCAAGCACTCTACCACTGAGCTACATCTCTAAGCCTTCTCAAATATTTTATTTCTTAAGAGAATAGCATGAATTCAATTTCTCTATTAGTATCTTCTAACGTTATTTGTATTTATAATGTATTTGACTGAGAATAGGAGTTATGTATCATGTCTGCATCTGTGTCATAGTACCGTGGTTGGGTTTATCTCCTCATAAGAGGTGTGTTCTATTTTGTCACTGTTCAATGTTTCCATTTTTAATGTTGATTACTTTCCTCCCAAGTGACTGCAGTGTCATAATTAGAAACGCATTAGTACTTTCCCTTGAAGAGGTCCTGTAAGTTGTGAACAAAAATATGAAATATTTAGTATTAATAACAGTAATAAGTAAGACTTACTGAGAGTCTAGTATATACATGATTCACAAATATATTTTTTTTAAAAATAATTATCTTTTTATTAAACCAGAATAGTAGCACATTATCAATCCAGTATAAAATCAAGAAATTTTGCTTTAAGTTGTACTTAACCTCATCATGCATCATACATCTCAGTTTAGACAAACCACATTTCAATGTATTTCAAATATAAGATAGCAAGATGCTGCTGATTGGTACCATAATGTGTCTGTATTTCTATAGTTTTCTAATACATATCAATACTTTATATATATATATATATATATATATATATACACATATATGCACCCATATTTTAACACATAACTTACATTTACAGCTATCATCTTTCTACTATCTATCTCTCATTCAACTACTGCCTACATAATAATCAATGATTGATAAATAGTGGAAACACTAAAATTTGAGTAAGAAACTATGTCTTTTTGAAGGAACTGTTACAAATAACATTCAGTGTTCTTTCTAACAATGATTATTTCAAATACCATTACCAACACTATTATAATTATATAGCATACTTTTCCAAGTCAACTTGTAACATGTTTACTAATCATTAAAATAATCATTATCTTAACTAAGTAAATAAACTACAATTGTTAAAATCACAAATATATTTTTAAGATGTGCATTAACTTATTGTGTCTTCACACAACATACTAGGTAAACATTTTATGGCCCTATTGCCAAGAAAAAAAACCTCTGAAGCATAGAGAGGTTGAATAGAGTGCTTGCTGTTATTCAGTTGGTGGGTAGCAGGGCCAAGTATTCAACTCAGGCACTAGAATCCAAGCTTCTAACCATCCAGATGCACCAGATGAAAACAGAAGTGCCTATTTGATATGGAGGGTTTTTACAATGTTCTTAGAAGAGTACTTTCACTAGCTATTTGTGCCTTTGTCTTCAGACTCCCTTTTCCTCTCCTAAGGTCTCTTCCATGGTCTGTACTTGCATGGTACCATGGTCTACATTCTGTAGGCTTGGCTGCCTTCACTTCGCTGAATGGATTTTTCCTAACTTTTCAAGATTCTGGAATAGTCTATCATTCCCATTCCTTCCATCTAGAAACACATTCTAGAGGCCAGGGTCATATCTGAAGCATGCTTCTTTGACTTCCATGATATCAGACATGAGTTAGAGATAACTTGAGTTGTTGGGTGGGAGGAACATTGGGAATATTGGGTCTTTTAAGAATTATTTCTTGAATGGAATGTCAGCAAAGGCATGGAAATATATATAGGTACACCACTCAACCATTTGCTGGGTACCTGAGCTTGGACCTGATATTAGATGACTTTGAATCTGAGTCTTCACTTGCAAAGTGGTGGATAGAAAGATCCATCTGTCATTGTTCCACAAGACTTCCTCTATGTTCCTTTGTTAAAGTTGTGAAATAATGGGCACCCAAAATGGAGGTCTAATCAACCAACAAACGATGTAAGATATACTGGGACTGGGGATATACTTTAGTAGTAGAGCACTTACCTATCAAGTGTAAGGTCCAAGGTTCAATTCATTGTACATGCAGAAAAGAAACTAAAAGCTTTAAAAAACTAAAAGGGTTACAGATTTTCCTTTAGTTTTGGAGTGTCTGCCAGAACAGTTGGGTTCTGTTTCTAGCATTAAAAAAAACTAGCAATATTGGAAAGGGCCTACTCCAGTAATTAGATTAGTGAATACCCTAACTGTCATCATAGATCCTTCATCCAGTAACTGATGGAAGCAGATACAGAGATCCACAGCCAAGCACCAGGCTGAGCTCCAGGAATCCAGCTGATGAGAGAGAAGAGGGATTCTATGAGCAAGGGGCATCAAGATCATGATGGGCAAACGTACAGAGACAACCAAACCAAATTAGTGGGAACTCATGAACTATGGACCAATAGCTGTGGATCCCCCATGGGACTGGACTAGGCCTTCTGCATAGGCAAGACAGTTGTCTAGCTTGAACTGTTTAAGGGGACCCCTGGCATTGGAATCAGGATCTGTCCTTGGCGCATGAGTGGGCTTTTTGGAGCCCAGGGCCTATGGTGGGACACCTTATACAGCCTTGGTACAGGGGGAGGGGCTAGCACCTGCCTCAACTGAATGTACCAAGCTCTCTGCTCACTCCTCATGGGAGACCTTGCCTTACAGGAGGTGGGAACAGGGGTGGGTTTTGGGGGAGGGCTGGGGTTGGGAGGAAGGAGGAGAGGGGGGTCTGTGGTAAAGTGAATAGCAATGAATAGAAAATTTCTTAATAATGAAAAAAGAAAAAATCAAAAGCAAACAAATCAAAAACAAAGAAAGGGCAAAATTGCACCAAAAGTTAAAATTGAGTTAAAATATATATGGGTAGGTAAGAGAATAATATTTTTATCACCCTAATATAAAGTGATATTTTGTGTTATGTAATAGCTATGGCTTAAACATTTGGAGTTTTGTGAATTTTGTTTACAGAACATTGTTGTTCAATTTTCATAGCTCTGACTGTCTGCACTTAAGTAATCATTTCTCGCTTCATTGCTTCTTCATTTATTAAATGAAGATAGTTTCAATTACCTAAAAAAGCTTTTCTGGGATTTATGGTATCGTTTAAGTATAAATACAAGTTTGGGATACACACATACACACACATTTGTGCATGTAAAGAGACTTCTTATTGGGACGGGGATCTTGTGATTATAGAGCTCTAACTTTTCAGAGCCAAAGTCTCAGTTCCAGTCCAAGGACCAGAAGTTTCTGTAGAATCAAGAGGAGTTGGCATCCCAATTTGAAAAATCCAGTTCCAGTAATATTCTTTCTTACTTCAAGGAGAACTGGCTTTTGATTTTATCTGGGCTTTAAACTGATTGAATAGGGATCACCTACATTATGGATAAAAATTGGTTTTAATCAGTCTGTAGGTTTAAATTTCAACCTCATTCAGAAGAATTTCCTACAAAAACACCTAAATCACCTTGCACCACAGTTGGGCACTCCATAGACCTATAAAGTTGATGCCTGGAATTAACCTTGATATTACCATTAATCTGCCTTTTACGCTGATCCAGAAGTCTTTACTGTATTACAAGATAAAGAAGTATGAATGGGTGGGTGGCATTTGAGAATCAGTGCTCTGCTTCTGGAAATCTTTATGCAGTGGCAGACAATGCATGCTGGTAAAGTCATGGTGCAGATGGAGGGGGTTCAATTTCCTACATCTCCAGAATATTTTAGAGCTGAGAGTATAAAAGTATCTGCAAAATGAAATATCAGACAAATAGGCTGCTCACCTATTAGCACATCTTCCTTTCCAAGATTTAAAGAAGAAATGGAATCTCAAGTATATTTGTTATATTTTTTTTTTAGGATTGACCATAGATCAGGCACAGTAGTCTTAGAATTCTGTTAAGTGCCATAGCATATTTTCCCAATCCTGAAATAGTTACCCATCAAGGGAAGGAGAAAGACACATTGAAAGGTAGTAATAGTGATACACTAGAAATATTTATGAAGTGTAATGGCATTTGAAGGCAAAGAAGTATGCTCAGGAAGGGGTGGCAGCAGTGTGGAGTAGACTAGAATAAGTTAGTCTCAAAAGTGTTTCTTTGGACAGGGCATAGGAACAATGAGGCGTTTTCAAGGTAAGAAAAGAATAGAAATTCTATACCAAGAGAATAGCATTAGCCTGTGAAAAAGTGTGGTGATATAAAAGAGTTTTTTTGAATGCTAAGGTAGTGTTCAGCTTTGAGAGATACACTCATGGAAGACTGTACCATATTGGTGAAATTATTAAGGCCACTCCCCATAGTTAAAAGGGAGATTTATTTAATGGCATAACTTACAAATGAAGGGATAGGTAGGTTGCGGGTTCTGTGAAAGACGCAGCACAGTCTGGCGGTGTTCTCTGGAGAACTCTCCTCGGTCTACCTCTAGCATCCACAGGTCTGAGTCTCTGAAGCTAGAGTACCTACGAATAAATTCTGCTTTGACCGATTACTATGAAACTGTAAGTTACTAAGTTCTGTTTCTTCACCTCTAAAGTAAACAAAGCAACACGGGATTTAAAACACTACTTGACATATTGTAGGGCTTCTTTATCAATGTGCTACTTGGCTGTGATAACAAACATACCAGAAATATCAGAACTTAGGGTAGAAAATCCACTTGCTATTATTACCTATAGGCTAATGTTGTCACCATGAGAATGCCTCAGGTGAGGGCCTGCCCACCGTTGCCTTCTCCGTGTAGCACCTAAAAGAAGGTCTCCATTGGAGACACATGTTTCTTGTGATAGAAGATGAAATGAGATGACTGGCAGAAACTCAAGGTACTTCTTCCAACTCACACTAAGAAATAACACATTATGTCCATTCTTCTCCATTAATCAAAATCCAGGACATTGTCAGTCAAACTTCAAATGTATAGTAAAATAATGTATCATCTCCTATGAAAGTGGTTATGAGGGAATCTTTATAGGTAAAAATAAGAATAAAGTTGACCCAAATAATTAAATTTAGCCTGTTTGTAGCATCCTTACTTGAATTCTAGTGGATAAGGGGAAGAAATAGGATAGGAAACAAGGTGTATGTGGGGGGAGGGGACTGAACTTTGACCTGAAGTGCCTTCCTCTTACCTTCCTCTTACCTACCTTTCTGCTTTTCTGCTTTTTATTCTTGGAGCTGTCTTCCTGAACTCTGGATGTGAGTTTGAGAAACTGGGGCCTTTGCCACATGTTCCAACATGTGGCAATTTTGAATGTGATTTAGAAATGGAAAGAAAACACTGGACTATGCATAAGTAATTGATGTCCAGACCTCCTGTTTTACTGCACTGTGAGCCATTGCCAAAGTCTCCTGTTTATTAAAAGTATACCTGATAACTTGTCATTTTTGTTATGTTCTATAACTTTGTAATTAAACCATTTGATGGAATTGGCAATTGTGTTGAGTAAATAATTCCGGGCATAGGGTTCATGTTTTTTGATAGATAACCAAGGAGAAGGCTTAGAATTTAAAATTTCTTTTAAAGAGAGCAATATGGGAAACAAGTGTCACTTACCAGTAATGTTTAACTCAAAGTTATGATTATATGGGGTTTGTTATGTATAGAAAAATAAAGAACATTTGAAAAATTTCAGAATGTGTTTCATACAAATGTGGCTGCTACTTTTCTTGACTTAAAAGGAAAGTTCTTAAAGAATAAAAGAGTATTTGTTATTCTGCCTATAATTTTATTGAGATTAAAAAAGCTAAATTGTGGTTGTCAGCAGAGGAGGCCTGTGACTTCCAAACAGGAGTCCTATAGTCACAGCCTGTTCATGGGCATATCAGATTTACATGTAAAACATTTATAAAGTCCTTAGAAGTAAGTGGTGGAGGAGCAGACACAAAGAGTGAGATCTGCTGAAGTAAAAGATATTCTTCTTGTCAAGCACATATATGTGCTCGAGAACTAGACATTGCCCTTGGATGTAGGGATGGGAAGACCTTATGATCCAGACATAAGAGGACCAAAAACAGATGATAGAATGATTAATGTGATTTTGTAATTTATTTTCCAAACGAGTTTACATTTCAGAGGAAAACAATCATGTAAGCATGATGTGTGTCTTACTGTTCTAAATGCTGTGATAAAACATGACCAAAGCAACTTATAAAAGGAAGCAATTAAATGGGAGCTTAATTTTTAGAGGGTTACATTACACCATGACTGTTATGACAGGTAGCATGGCAGCAGGGAGACAGGCATGGAGCTGGAACAATATCTCACATCTGATCCACAAGTTGAGAAAGAGAGAGAGAGAGAGAGAGAGAGAGAGAGAGAGAGAGAGAGAGAGAGAGAGAGAGAGAGAGAGAGAGCGCCCCTGGTATGAGCTTTTTAAAGTCTACTCCAGTTACATACCTTCTCCAACAAGGCCAAACCTCCTAACCCTTCCTAAACAATTTCACCAACTGGGCATCAAACAAACATTCAGTCTTGAAGCTGTGAGGGTCAATGAGTAGAATAAGAGATGCAGTGAACAAATACCATCCTGGATTCTCACCCCTATTCATTTGTCCATTTTTTCAGCAAATATTTGTTGTATTCTGTTTGTCCTATGGAGATTCACTGTGCAGAAAACTTGGCACCTGCCTTTCAGGAGATCTTTTCCCTATGACTATTGGCATAGGTTTCACATTGTATGGGATCCTAGACCTTGGAGTCTAGGATCAGCAGAGTTTTATCTGGTATTGGGCCAGGGAAGTGGGGAGAAACAGGAGGTGATAAGGCTTCCTGGACTATGTGACATCTGGAGTGATTTACAATAACTAGAGCATAACTTACAGTAGTAGTAGGAGACACCAAGGAGAATTCACTTACCATTATGCAATGGGCAGAGTAATTTAGCTTTTTAAGGTAGAATTGTTGACTGGTGAGTGAAAATAGGTGCTGTAGTCATCTACATCTTTCCTCTCAGGGTCTTAGCTATCCTGCTCAGGGAATGATCTCAGTTGCTTTTGGGGGTAGGATTGTTAACATTTTAAATAAGTTTTCTTTATTCTTGAGAATTTAATATATATACACTGAAATATGATCATGTTTATGCCTTAATCCCCTCTAACTGTCCCATCTATTCCCAACAAGTCCCCCTCCCAACTTCATGGTTTTGATTTATTTTTATATTTTGATAATCCACTAGGGCCACTGGAGCATGGGAACCCTAACAGTGGCCATACCTTCTCCCTCCTCTAGCAGCCCTCTGACAATAGTTCCTGTGTAAGGGATCATCTACCCAATCTGTGCTGGAACTGTGGTTGGCTTGATCTAGTACAGGTAACCAGAGCTCCTGTGGGTTTATGAGTAAAATGGTCATTTTATTCACCCTGTCCTCCTGATCTCACATTCTTTCTGCCTCTTATTCCTCAATGTTCTCTGAGCCTTTGTGTTGGGGAAAGGGTATTGATATAGAAGTCCCATTTATGGCTGAGCACTCAAGATCTTATTCTGAGCACTTTGACCAGTGATGCCTCACTCCATTGACTGCTGCACACTGCAAAAAGTAGCTTCTCTTACCAAAGTTGAGAGTATCCTAGATGGGTATAAATATAAATATTGATAAGGCAGTTTGACAGCATGGCCATTTAGCAGAATAACAATAGCAACTTCTATCACCCCTGACAGTTATGACCTCCCAAGCCATGGGCTTTTGAGCAGGATTACAGTACCAAGCATGAAAAATCCTCCTGTGTAACAGGCCTGAAATACAATCAGAAAACAGTAGTTACTTCATTACAATCATGCCATGATTATATTAGTGTTCAGATCTTACCATGCAGAGCCTGGCACTGGTTAAGACTCTGGATTTCTTTTTTCTACTAGAAACCCCATAGCACCTTATTACTATACAAACTAGCTGACAGGGAGGAAGTTTTGTAGTCAATTTGAGATTGATTTTTCTGACTTACAGCCAAAATGTATAATGCCTCTGCCAAAAGGGTCTTGGCATGTAGTTACCATGGTAGGTAACCATGGTCAATGGCAGTAGCGTGTGTTGTTTCAGAGACCTGATGAATAACTTATAGGGAGGGATCTCATGTCTTGTGTGAGATTTTCATTTAGTAACCCTTATCATCTGAGCACTCATCTGCAGTTTAATCCCTCTATAGAAGGTTCTTTCAAAATCATGTCTTCTCAGAAGATTTAACTATCCAAAAAAATGTACAGACTAATGGGCCCCAAGGGCTGATTATTTGACACAATGGGATGAGTGGCTATGGAAGTGAGGTGTTGTCTTACATTATGGCCTCTTCCAGCTTTTCATACCACATGTCTTTCCATTTGTGGCACCCTAACACAAGCTGATCCTATCCAAGACATCCTATCCTATCTAATGAAAAATAGGAAAAGATCTACATACAGAAACTGCACAGGCTAGATTGTGAGTTGGACCCTTTCTCTTTAGCCTACAGTTAGTATGCCATGAGTTTCTTTAAGGAAACTTGGTATCAAAACCTCTCAATTTATGATAAATGAGCAATATATTAATAATTATACTGAACAATTTCAATAATCAAAGATTGTACTCTGTGCTTCCAAGTGGTCTGTAGATTCTGAAAACCTAATTAGATGCATAGCTCATCTATCTCATCTCTCCCAACACTCCACCTCACCACCATCACCAGACATATACACATGTACATGCATACAAACATATCAGACTGTGAGCACTTCATGGGATAGGGTCTTGACAACTTAAATATTCTGGGTTAGTATTTTGGTCTTAGCCAATAGTGGCTTATTAAACAGTGATAAATCTCCACTTAAAATCACACAAAATTAATAATTAACACTTTAATGGTATTTGATAGTTTTAAGAAACATTTTACACATATATCGTGTTTACAATCCCTGGTGAGAGAAATTGGGGTTATTTGTCAGTTTTCCTTATAAAGAAGCTGATGTTGCCATGATGAATGGGTCCCCAAGGTCCTTATGCAGTTCAAGGGAGAGGTAAAGCTCAGGTCTCCTCGATTTGAAGTCTGGTCTTCTGTGTGCTAAATTTTAGTACTATACAGAGTTGACTTTGAAACTTCCTATCCATTCTATGAGGTAAGTGTTCCTTATGATCTCCCAAAGGGAAAAAAAAGTCTTTTATTACCACATAAGAGTCTACCAGCCAATAAACCATCTTATAGTATCTCTATACAATGGAGTTAAAATACACACTCCTTACAAGGACATATTTACAGATGTCACAGCCTGCTTGCATCATTTTCAAAATATAGCACGGGAAGTGGTTCTACATGTAGTTCATTGATGGGGAATAGATATTGTGAAAATAAAAAGTTATGCAAATTTATTTTAGATTTCATCAACAGGCTCTGGGAAGTATTCCTTCTTAACTTTAATCATCACTGCCTGAATGGAAGTAGATCCACCCACTCCCAAACTAACTATAATATATTCTTTATAAAGATGTACAATTTGAAATTAATTTGAGTCCTTCAGGTCAGAGAGTTTATTTATAACATGCGGTGAAACATTTTATGGCCCCAATTTCACTTAAATCATAGACTCAGGAAGAACCAGGCCTACTCAGTCACCTTGTCCTTGTCAGGAGTGAGAGCTGCATCTGTGGTGTGTTTTCCGTTGCTTGGGTCAATGTGTGTATTTATATCTCTCTTCATATTCAATACTGCTGATGAATGTTGCTTTCATGGGAGAAAGCGTAAATGAAAAGGCTGGTGTGGGATTTGGATTTCCTGCTTTTACAGCATGTTCCATCGTAATGCGGTACAGAATGAGGAATGCTTTCCCTAAGCTTCAACAAAAGCTGCCTTCTGCCTCCCTGCCATGGGTTCCAGCATTCTACTCTGGGTCAGGTTGGTCTGCCCATCATGTTAACACTGCATTTGCATCTAAGAGTGATAACAGAACAAGCCTCATGAAGTCATCTGGAGATAAGACAGACCCAATCTGATGTACAAGATGCTGAAAAGAGAACAGATTATAGAAAAATAGATGTTTTGCCAGAGAGAACGGGGTATTAATGTGCTCAGTGAAATATAGAAGCTGTCAGTATCAGATTCATGCTCTTGATAGCTGAGAGGATGAGAAGCCCAATTGCCCTAGGTTTGTGGGAGGTATTCTCCAACATCTTGAAATACTCTCTATGATAAGATCACCTTTACATGCCTGTGGTTTTGTCTATTGGACAGTCAAACAGTATGACTAGTGTTTGGTGCCACATGGTATCACTTCTTGATCTAGAATGGCTGAAGGCTAAGTGTCAGTCATGTGGGCAATATGTGTTCAAGTCCCATTATAAACTCTGAGCACCAGAGCTAAGGTGACTTTTCCTGGGTGACAATACACAGAGTATTGTCAGGACACTGGTGTGTCCACGACTCCCTAAGAAGATAGTAGAAGCTCCATGTTTGGTACCTGTACTGGATTTTTCCCAGTGGAGTTCTATTCTAAGATATTCTCTATCCATGACCTGAAGTAAACCATGATTATGATCATAACAGCTAATAACAGTGAGTTCTATACATCTTCATGATGAATTATCATGACTGATGATGACTTTGGGAAACCCAAGTTTCAAATATTGTTTTGATTGATTCTTTGAGAATGTCATGCAATATATTTTGATCTTAATTATTTCTATTCTTTCTCTTTCACAACCTCCTCTATCCTTACTCATTTCCCTACCCAACAAACTTCATATTCTTTTTCTATCTTAAACAACAAACAAACCACAAATGTGGAGCGTTGGTCTCACACTGAAATGTGGTTGATATACCCAGTGTCACTCCACTGAAGACTTTCAGCAGCTATCCATTGCGAATAGTTATTTGAATAAGGGTGGGATTTCTTGTTCACTTCCTCTCATCCTCCATGCTGGGATCTTGTCTGACTTGAGTTTGTGCATGTCATGTGCAATGCCCCAGTCTCTGTGAGTTCCTGCCTGTTATCTTCCCTGTTGTATCTGGAAAATGCTATTTCCTTGAAGTCATCCACTGCATCTGGCTTCTACAGTCTTTTACTCCCTGCCTGCATAGCTTCCTGAGCCTTGAGGGGAGGGGCATCATAATGATGTCTCATTATATCTGAGCATTTGAAAGCCTCTTATTCTCTGTACATTGATCAGCTGTGGGTGGAAACTTCTAAACTTATAAATGGTGTCAGAAGGGAGAGTGATCTTCTGTGGATTATCTGGATTCTATAATTTCATAACTGACATTTTTTATTTATGTGAGTTGTGTATAAGTTATGTATTTCTTGCTTCTTATACTCACAAAAATGCTACCCACTATCTACTCCCCCAAAGGACTGGTAGAACTTGTAACAGTCAACAGTTTTACATTTTTGAATCTGTGAGACATCAAGAAGTCTTGAATCCAGAAGACAGCTGTAATGAAAAGACACATTAAGAAAATAGCATCTCACTCAAGACTGAGATTAAGCTGAAGTAGGCTTGGGACGACATTATGGAAGGCTCAGTAGAGGTAAAGGGACATAACATAGAACCCAACATCATAGGACAGGATGCGAGGACTTGTGAGACTTTTATTAATAAAGAGTTGACAAGGTAAAAACAAAGATAAGACAAAGCTTAGCTTGATGTATAGACTGTATATCTACTTTCATAGGAAGAATGCTATAAGGCTAGTCAAGCTGACCATTGTCATGGCTATGACTCTTGCATTTTTCTTTTCTATGAAGTCTTAGAATATTTTCCATCATTCCATTACATCCTTCAGCTTGCCATTGCTAAATTATCATACACATTTTTAAATTGGGGTCAGTAAGTTGCCGTTTTCTTGAAACATCTCTGGTATGAACTTTCTTGCCATTGGGCTAAAATAGGCTGATGGTAGTGAGTATGATAGTGGTGGTCGTGGGGGTGATGGTGATAATGGCCATAACAATCCTACTGGGAGACAGACTAGTATATTTCAGTCAGTCATATTATACTTTTGCATTTCTCTTTAGTTTTTATTAGCTATATAACTGAAGGAAAGATTCTTGCTGCCTGGCCTTCAGTCTTTGCTATTGTAAAATGAGAGCAATAATACTTACTCAGGGGATAGTTGTTAAGATTACAGGTAGACTAAATCTAGCATAGTGTCTGTGCTCAAAAACAACTATTATTATAAATTTAAGTATTAGCTTTGGGTTGAAAAATAATTTAAATTTAAATGATTCAGTTGTTTCACCAATCCATATATTTGAAATGAACATTTTCTGTTTCTTTTAGCAATCTTTTGCATGAGGAGCCCAATAAATTACTTATTTCCTACCCCCATGTGTATTCATGAGTTTATGCTTGAACTGAGATTTGAACCCAAATTCAACTGAGCTATTTTACAATAAAAGAAGAAGACACTTGTCGTGAGACATTTCATTACTCTAGTTACAGGAGCAGAGTATTGGATCTCGCATATCTATCCCAGTCCTTCTCTTAACTCCCCATGGCACTCTTTTACTTTACTTAGTGTTTCTCTGTTCTTCCTTTAGCTACACTAGTAGCTCTGTAAAAGCCGTCCACTTTTCTGAGAGCTCATTATTTTACATTGTCTTGGTAATTCACATTTTTTAAAATCTATACTGACTGACTGTTTCACCAAGTTGATCTATGTGGTTACATAGAAATTTTTGTTTTCTTTCTTGGTTTGAATGAGATATAGGGATATCTTGGAAGAGGAGGGCAGTTGTTGACTACATTTCTGAAGACTTCAGGAAGATGAAGGGTTCTGCAAATGGATGAGTTTCTTTGGCACTGATGGCTGAGTAGGAACTGAATATATCATTACTACAGACTGTCATCACTTGCCACATGGAACAAATTCTTTTTGTATATGAGAGTGCTTCTTTCTATGCAGAGGTTGTATGCCAGAGTGGGTTTTGTTCTGTATGCTTTCAGTATGGTCCTTTTGCCTTTCTTCTACATGGCAAAAATTGACCTAATTTAACAAGCTTTTTCTTTGTTTGATACTAATACATGAATAAATTAGCCTTGCTTTTTACTCTGAGGTACAGATCAATATTCTAGTGGAATGTTGATTATTTTAGTGAATGGAAATGAGCTGGCAGAATGCCAGCCACAAGATTTGAGCACTGGCTCTGAGACATTTGCATCGGTAGACAGAATGGCCCCTGATAGAAATTAAGAGTTACATTGGCATAGTTTCTTGCCATTTGCACATATACCCAATTATCACAACAGCCCTATAAAAAGAACAAAGCACGTTCATTGTGCATTCATTTTTTTCTGGATAAGAACATAGGAATTTGAAAATATGATAGCTTACTCAAGGTCACAGCATGAAGCCAGAAACCCAGGAGTCACACTTAGGTCTTCTGGCATCAAAGCCTGTTGTTGTCTCTGGTATCAACTTCTCTCTTAATGTGGACTCTAAAGGTTCCTTTTCTATCTCTTTGTATTTGGGTTCAAGAAATACCATACAGTAGCCTATGAGCTTTCTTATTTGCTTTGTTCTCAAGTAAGCTATTAAAATAACAGTACATTACAACTTAAGTGTCAAAGGGAGTAGAAGATCATTTGTGCTATTACATTAAAGTTATCTTTTCCATATGAACCACATGTAGCATGTCCAATGGTTAGATGTATGTAATAAAGTTGCATTTTGTTTTCCTTAAGCTCTTGCTGCTATTTTGATATTCAAATTGAGTAACTCTAGATCATATAGGTCCATGTTAAGCTATAATGCCACTTCCATGGAATATTGAATGTCTAGAAACTAGAATTAGGAGGAATGGGATGAGTAAAATTACCTATCAATAATGGGTGAAATTCACTGACATTAAATTGTGGAGATCAGAAGGTAAAGTCTTTTTAAGGAATCAGGACAGGAAATGTTGTGACCAGGAAATAACCAGGTCATCTTCTGAAGATGGGAGATAAAGGTGAAGGTCTTTGTCTGTGATGGGGTCTTCTAGAGCCACTGCTCCCAGGGAATTCTAAAGCAAGGTGTCAGAAAGCCACACCTTCTGAACGTCATTCCCGAAGATAGTCCAATATAAGACAATGAAGCAAAGGTTTGATGTGAAGTTATTTTGAACCAATGAACATTTCCTTTGTGTCAAGTACAAACGAGAGACTTATTCTCTGAGTCTCAAACAAGTATTACAATGCAAAAACAACATGTCCTTTGTAGAGATAAGTATAATAGTACACATAATAGAGCTTATAAAGGGGTGACTCTGGGCTAGATTTACACTGTTCCACTCATTGCTTGACTGATTAGATCCTCTTGATGATCCAGTAAAGCAGAAAATAGTTTATTGGCTATTAAAGAGGAGAAACTATGGGTGAGAGAGGTTAAGCGGTTTGGCAAGATTGTATAGCAGACAGGTGAAAAATAGCAACATGGAGAAAAATAACCATTATAGAGTCTCCCAAATTCTTAAGGCAATAGCTATTTGTGATTATTTGGTTGTGCTTTAGATACTATAAATATAGTTACGAATTATCCATAGTCTGACCTCACAGCGTTCAGAGTAATTAACTAATGAGGAATTAGATATTTGAGATAGTCCTTGAGATCCACAGGGAGCTAGCATGAAGTGAAGGTCCCAGCAAACTTCATTTCATGAGCAACGCAATTCATAATTTCTATGGTTAAATTGCTGGTGATAGCAATAAAGAAAAAAAAAACCTTTAAATTTTCAGGAGTATTTGTGGATGCTACATGATATATTGCTGAAAATACAGCAAGGGACTACTTTACCCTCTCCTAAGAGATATCCAGCCCTCTACCAAGAGACTAAGTGAGCTGTAGTCACTGTAGAGTGGGGATGAGGAACTAAAGAACAGAGATGTCGGTAGGAAGGTCTCAGAATCCAGTACTTTTAGGCACAAAAAATGCCTTTCCTAAGAAATGCTGAAGCATACAATAAACTTCCAATTTCCCCCACCCTTCTCTTAGTGTACTGACTGTTATTGCATTAAAGACCAAAAGAATGCTTGGCACTGATAAATGCAAAAGAG
The DNA here is from genome assembly GCF_007827085.1 of Peromyscus californicus insignis. Taxonomy (NCBI): domain Eukaryota; kingdom Metazoa; phylum Chordata; class Mammalia; order Rodentia; family Cricetidae; genus Peromyscus; species Peromyscus californicus. The sequence continues at coordinate 111,290,116 of NW_026294562.1, read as the reverse complement.
TTTGCTTGAAACCCAAGGGAAGATGTAGTTCAATCTTATATCATGGATGCTCCACATTGTGGTAAACACCTATAGTTCTCAGACATGGGAGGGTGAGGCAGAAGTAACACTTGAACTAGAAGTTTTAGGACAATTAACGAGAAAATTAGCGAGAAAAAATTAACAAGGAACCTTTAAGGAATCGAAAGTAAGGTCTCAGGATGTCTCTCTTGATTAGATAGTGCAAAAGAAAAAGAAGGAAATTCAAACATGACGGATCCTGAGTGAGGGTGGTCTGATTATGTAAGAGACAGTAAAGGGAATGAGGATGCTCATTTAAGGTAGACAGGATGCCAAGGTAATAGGGGAATTATTAATTGAAGCAGGAATGTGGAGGCTTACCACTCAATACCTCTAAATAACTGATTGTATAATGTTTTGGCCTCATTTATTGTCAAGCCGACACTGGGTGGATGTTGTAATAGGCTCATTTCGGTGTAATATAAGGCAGATCATTTTGAAAGATTCTTCAGTTAAAATTGGAGCTGCTGTGGATGTCTTTCTACATATTTCAGGTCTGTAACCCAACCAAGTTTCAGCAGTGAGAAACCAGAATTTACGCTATACTGTTGCTCCCTATCATCTTAGCTGTTTACTGAAGGCTGTTGTCTTTATTTTGAAGAGCTTTCTCTTCTCTTCCTTTCTCTTCTCTTCTCTTCTCTTCTCTTCTCTTCTCTTCTCTTCTCTTCTCTTCTCTCTCTTTTTGATTTTGGGGGAATTTCATACATGAATACCATATTAACATTATTTCCACCCCTGCCTCTTCATCTCCTGCTCCTCCCCTGTCCTCCAACTCTCTCAACTTTATCACCTCTTCTTTAATTATTATTGTTACATGTAAACACACACACACACACACACACACACACACACACACACACACACACACACACACACACAGACCATTTTTATGTTTGCAGGTTCTTCCTCTTGCATCAGTATCCTTGAATAGTTACTCTCTCTCTTAGCTTTAGGTTTGTCATCTTTTAAACAGGGATGGTCATAATAAATATTGCGTGAAAATAAGTGAAGGCTTTAAGTTAGTCATCCTGGTAGAGGTTAGGACAGGTTCTTTTACTTTGGTAAATACTCAAAAGTAATTTTATACATGCATATATATAATATATATATATATATATATATATATATATATATATGTTTTATATGTGCTACTTGAATATCTCTGTATCTATTCTTATTCTGTTAATGGAATAAGAATCAAAAGGGGATTATCCATTGCAAGATGTTCAGAGGACTTCATATCCAAAAAATCTCTAGGGTTCATAGTAAATGGTTATATGTCAAAAGTCAGAAAAACAACAACAATGTCCCCCATCCCAAAAGACTATGCTAGGACCTTTCTCTGTATTCTGTTCATTGTCACATTACTGGAAGTAGTAATAGGTTGTAGGAATCTAGATCCAAATGAAAGTATTGGTGTTGGAACAGAGATTACAGAATTTATATTGATAGTTGACATTTGTGACTCAAGGCTTTAGTGACAGGGACTTTTGT